>NC_080540.1:138966919-139086919 GCF_028640845.1 Ahaetulla prasina
AGATCTTTAGTTATTCGGGTTTTCTCCGTGTTAAATTGGAAGTGTCTTGGCGGCGTTTCGAAGTCTCATTCGTCATCTTCAGGCTTCAGCTTCGTGCTTCTGGGAGCAATGTGACTGCAGCTGTTTCTTCCTTTTTTTGGGAAGGAAGAAACAGCTGCGATCACACATTGCTCCCAGAAGCACGAAGCTGAAGCCTGAAGATGACGAATGAGACTTCGTCGAAACGTCGCCAAGACGCTTCCAATTTTACACGGGAGAAAACCCGAACAACCAAAGACCTATATATACACACAAACACACACACACACACACACACACACACACTGTGTATATGTTTGGGTGTCTGTATGTATGCATGCATGCTTTTTCATGTCCAGGCTACTTCTTGTATGTCATCTGAAAACACAGAAACCACAAAACAAGAGGGTCTTTTTTTGCTTGATATGAACTGAATATTTACAGGTTGTTTTTCTACCCCTTCTCATATGATTGGGATGATCTATATGAAATGTTCTTTCAGGTATTATGCTCTCAAAATGTTTAATACTTGTAACTTAATGCCAAAATCGTTAACCCGATTTGCTAGCAAATGGCACCCATTTCTTACCCATAGTCAAAAAGATTTACACATGGCATTAAAACCATGCTGCTTCATTTGCATTAGTTATGGCTTCAAAGCCATTGCATAATGGCAATTTCCTATATACTGTTCAGTAATCAAGAACAGTACAATATTTGAATTTTCAGAGGCTTTAGATCCCCATATTTTCAGCTCTTGGAGCTTTCCAATATCATGCTGCCAAAATACCAAATAATGCAATTTACTGCCAATTCCAGCAGGAAATGCAATAAAATTAATCCCCCAATAGGTCCAATGTATCTTTTTTATATCATAAATAGGCCCCCAACTTTCGTCCTTTGCCCATTCTCAAGTGAAATCATAACATCACTTACTGCTAATGCAGTGACTGTCAGTAGGCAAAGCAGTTTTTAAAGAAAACCTCATCTGCCCTTTCTTTTGACAACTTTAAATGCACTTGAGGGCCAAAGGATAAGGAAAGGTGGCAAAAATAGTTTAACAGTTGGATAGAGGTATTATTGCACAGAAGAAAGATTAGGATTTTTTCAAAAAAAAATCTTATGCAATCATAATAGTATCTTGTTTCCAGCCATGGTCTGTCAGACAGATGCCTTGGGAAATATACAAAATGGAAATGATGCAATGGCTCTGTTTTTGTTCACCAGCATATGATATTGTGAGGCATAATTGCCTCAGCATGAAGTTCCAGTCATGATTCATATACATACTGTAGTAGGCAATAAAAGCTATTTTGAATTTGGGGTATTTGGTGAGCAACTCTGATAAAAGAACAGCAGAACAAGAAATGGAAGGATTAGAGAATTGGTCCTGGAAAAAAATGACTGAAGGCTACTGAAGAAAGAAAAAAAAACCCAAGAGAGCAGACAAATGATTTTTTGGGGTCCCCCCCCCGAATTTCAATCATTATAATTGTTAAATGCCTGACTCAATTTTGAGATGGATATATGAATCATATATATTTCTTTAGTACCTGAGCTTCCTGTATTGTTTTCCTTAATTATTATGGGTACTATAGGATACTGTCATGATGCAGTGATCTTGAAGCTATAGCTAATGTGAATAAAAATAAATAAATCTTACAAGATCAAATCTAGATGGACCACCAGGACCAGAGGTTTACTCTTCCATAAATCTTAATTTGAGCTAAGTCTCCCTTGAAACTGAATTCTGGTTATTTTGTTTGCTGAAGGCTAGAGTTTATCCTTGAAAGATAAACTTCATCCTTCAAGGATAAAGTATCGGATAAAAACAGTATCCTCCTAAGTGTCTATGGAGATTCACACGAAAACTGGAATCAGCATCCTGGGATCAAGTTTCGACTGGAACAAGATCTGATTCGGGAGATCATCCCAACCCTGGAAGGAGGAGGGGGGAGTTTTCGCGTGTGGCGGTTCGAGGAAGAAGCCCAGTGGGAGAGGTAGCGTGGAGGTAGGAGCTTGTTCCCTTCTCCTCCGGGATCAAACCCTCCATCAAACTCCCGCCACCCCGGTTCCCGCCTCCTTACCCCGCTCTTCTCCCAGACAGTCCAATATTCCACCTTGGGGAGGTAAGCGTTTACTCGTCTCCTAGCAACGGGTCCTTGGTGTCACGTGACAAGCGACAATTCACTTTCCTTTCTTTTTTGTTGAAGCTGGGAGAAACCATCTGCGAAGCCTAGTGGGGGGGGGATGAACGAAGCGGAAGAGAAACAAGACATGACACCCCCTCCCTCTCCCACCCCCCACCCCCCGCCGTCAATCCTCTCTTAAAAAATGGTCATCGAGAGAATAGATTCCCAGATTCGATAGGCAAGAAGTATGTCTCTTGAGTAAGTGCAGAGTGCGTTCGCGCTATAGCCCAGGCTCTTACAGCAGAGAATGAGAAAATGTCCAATCAGATAAAAAAAAACAAAAAACCACAGATATTTTGTAGCATTACCTTCAGTTTAGTGCCGAAGCTTATTGCAAATATTTGGACGACCACCAGTGTACAGGCTTTTTTGTCTCACTTTCTTTTTATGTCTTTGCCCGAATTCATTGGGGGATTAAGGCTCACTGGTGCTCTAAGCACTGACAAATCTTGGTGCCGCCCTCTCCTTTGTACATACTGTATAAACTTCATTGGGTTTTTTTTTCTTTCTCAACTTTGTGGTGCGCCCTCTGGGCCTGGTGCCCTAAGCACGTGCTTAGTCTGCCTAATGGTTAATACACCACTGCCCGAATTATTGCAGTCTGGTAGTTTTGTTTTGTTTTTTTCATTATGTGTTTTATCCTTATCCCCTTCCGTCTCACAGAACTATGGAAGGGAAAAATGATGCCCAATCAAGCAGCGGCAGAAGAGAGAACAACACTGCAGAACTCACGATTAGCACAATCCTCCCACCTTTAACAAATTTATTAAGAGCGTAAATCGTTGAGCCTCAGCAAACGGAATGAATGGCAGAGTCTAATTATTTCGTCTCACACTGCAGTTCCTCTTGGATTTTTTTTTGGGGTGGAGGTAGGGGAATGACAACTTTCGACAACTTAAGCAGTGGAGTGCTGCTTAAGAGGGCATCCTACTTGGACTGTTCTCTATAGAAAGAGCCATTTCTGAAATAACTAGGATTTGCAACAGAAGCTTCTTTTCCAAAAACTCTACACTACTAACCAGAGCATACAAAACATTTGCTAGACCTATTCTTGAATACAGCTCACCTGTCTGGAACCCATACCACATCTCTGATATTAATACAATTGAATGAGTCCAGAAATATTTTACAAGAAGAGTTCTCCGCTCCTCTGTAAACAACAAAATACCTTATATTACCAGACTTGAAATCCTGGGATTAGAAAACTTAGAACTCCGCGGACTCCGACAAGACCTGTGTTTAACACACAGAATCATCTATTGCAATGTCCTTCTTGTTAAAGACTACTTCAGCTTCAATCGCAATAATACAAGAGCAAACAATAGATTCAAACTTAATGTTAACCGCTTCAATCTTGATTGCAGAAAATATGACTTTTGTAACAGAGTTGTTAATGCTTGGAATACACTACCTGACTCTGTGGTTTCTTCTCAAACTCCCAAAAGCTTTAATCAAAAACTGTCTACCATAGACCTCACCCCATTCCTAAGAGGACTATAAGGGGCGTGCATAAGTGCACAAAAGTGCCTACCATTCCTGTCCTATTGTTTCCTTTCATTGTATGTGCTTGTATATAATGTTGTGACAAATAGAAAAAAAGAGAATGTTGAAATGTGGAGTCTTTGGTGCTCTCTGAGCTTGGTAGCTTGTAAATGTTTTGTTATTGAACTAGCTAACATCATCAGTTCATGAGTGCAGGACTAGCATTGATGATGTTACCTAGTTAGGTAATGAAGCAAACAAACAATCAAGCCCAGAGGGCACCAAAGACTCAACAACACTATATATTCTTTTCTGCATATTGTTCTGGTACAAGCCAGAATGTCATTGCATTTTTATGCAATACTATTGAATTCCATTTGTTGCAGGATTGTGTGTATGTGTTTGTTTATTTTGTGATATGATCTGGTTGCAGATGTACGTAAACAATCATCAAATCTTGTGAACAATTAGCATCACTGTTGGAATGGACTACAGTTTATTACAGATCACTGATAATTAATAGATCACTGATAATCACCTTTTTTTAAGAGTCTTTACCTGTCCAACCAGATTGAGCAGAATGGGCATGCTATGAATCCTATCAGGCCAAAGAATATCAGGTGGCCATGTGACCAGAAGACAAGCTTTTTCATCTATGGAACATCTTCCCTTCGGATATCAGAATGGCCCCAACTCTGTTAGCCTTTCATAAGGCTTTAAAAACCTGGTTATGTTTCCAATCCCCAGGTGATAAATGTGCCAAGGGCCCCATTTCCTGGCTTTATTACTAATTGGCCAAGTACCCTGCTCTTATAGCAATAGCACTTAGATTTATATACCACTTCACAGTGCTTTACAGCTCTCTCTAAGCAGTTTACAGAATCAGCATATTGCCCCCAACAATCTGGGTCATTTTATCGTCCTCGGAAGGATGGAAGGCTGAGACAACCTTGAACCATCCAGAATCAAACTCCTGGAGTGAGCAGTGAGTTAGCCTGCTGTACTGCATTCTAACCACTATGCCACCATAGGTCTTTTATATATATTTCATTTAGATGAATGTTTTAATATTTTTAATTGTAATGTATTTTTTGAATTGTAAGCTATTCACAGACAAAATCTATCCTCTTGTAGCTTCCAAACAAAGTTACTCCATTAAATTCATTCAATTTCTATGGCTGCCCATTTCACTGACTGAAATGGGCAGCCATAGAAATTGAGTGAATGAATTTATTGAAGTAGCTTTGTTTGGAGGTTGCAAGGGAATAGATGTTGTGTGTCATGACAGAATCAATGGGTGGAAAGTGTGCAAAGCTAATACAGTAAAAAGAAAATTCTTGTTGGGAACTTGATGTTTGTGAATTTAGTTTTATTCCCAAAATGTTTCATTACCAAAGTAGAGAACATTGAGAATGCCTTGACATTGACTTTTGAATTATATGACCTAGTAGTTTGTCATCTCAACCTTCATCACCCCAAGATTTGACTCGCCCTGACCCTGCTAGTTTTCAGTTTTTAAGAAGGCTTTGAAGACGTGGCTGATCCTTTGGGTGCTGGCTAGGATGTTCAATGAGCTTTTCCTGCAAGGTGTAGTATATGTTGTGATTTTGATTTTTTTTTAAAAATGTGCATATTGTGATTCTGTTGTTATTGTTGTATGAATAATATGGGCGTAAAGAGCCAGCAGAGAATTATGGCAGAGAACTTGTGAGAGATTTAGATGGAAAACTTATTCTTCGCTGGTATTTTTTTTTTACTGCTTTTTGTTCGAAGTTAAAACAAAGGGGTTTAAAGATTCCTTGATTAGTGTTGTCATTAGCAGTATTGTATATTGTTATTTCCTTACACAATTGCTTTCCAAACCACATTCCCATGGCCTCCATCTCTGGAAAAAGGTTACATTAATTGAGGTTTGAATCCTGGAAATTTTTTAATTAAGTTAAACTCAGTCAGAGATGCCTGGATTCCAAACAAGGAATCTCTATTATTTGAAAATATGGGTTGGTGTAATTTCAATAGGTGAGAGAAATTAAACCTGAGTCTCTTTTTAGGACTCCACATAAACAACTTGTATCTTGATTTTATTACAAACTCTGGGCAAGGAATGCTTTTGGACATTGGAAAAGGTAATTTTGCTTCAGCATCAGCTTAAACAATGCAACATCAAAAAGCTGCTTCTCTGTATTTCATGCTCCTTAGATCTGTTGTGTATAATGTGTATAAAGTGCTATGTTCTTGCTGTGAGCTCAAAGCCCAAACGGGTGGAAATGCAGTCCCAAGGCTTTACTATTGTGGATATTCTGATACAAGTTATAAACACTGAGATGTACCCATTTAATGCCAGGATAGCTTTTACAGTCAGGGGAAACTCTTCTTTTGGATTGAAGCATCTGCTTAAAAGCCCATTGTTCCAAAAATAACAACAGTGACTTGTCTGCTTATCTCCAAGTACAGTACAGGTAGTCCATAACTGAGCCCAAAATTTCTGCTGCGGTGAGACATTTGTTAAGTGAGTTTTACCCCATTTTATAACTTGGCAAGGTCGTTAAGTGAATATCAGCAGTTCCTAAGTTAGTAACATGGTTATTAGAAGAAGCTGGCTTCCCCACTGACTTTATAATATAATATAATATAACAACAGAGTTGGAAGGGACCTTGGAGGCCTTCTAGTCCAATCCCCTGCCCAGGCAGGAAACCTTACACCATCTCAGACAGATGGTTATCCAATATTTTCTTAAAAATTTCCAGTGTTGGGGCATTCACAACTTCTGCAGGCAAGTCGTTCCACTTATTAATTCTAACTGTCAGGAAATTTCTCCTTAGTTCTAAGTTGCTTCTTTCCTTGATCAGTTTCCACCCATTGCTTCTTGTTCTACCCTCAGGTGCTTTGGAGAACAGCCCGACTCCCTCTTCTTTGTGGCAACCCCTGAGATATTGGAACACTGTTATCATGTCTTCCCTAGTCCTTCTTTTCATTAAACTAGACATACCCAGTTCCTGGAATTGTTCTTCATGTGTTTTGGCCTCCAGTCCCCTAATCATTTTTGTTGCTCTTCTCTGCACTCTTTCTAGAGTCTCAGCATCTTTTTTACATTGCGGCGACCAAAACTGAATTCAGTATTTGCTTGTCAGAAGTTGCGAAAGATGATCACTTGACCCCCAGACATGGCAACCGTAACAAATATGAGTCAGCTGCCAAGCGGCTGAATTTTGATCATATGACCATGGGGATGCTGCAACAGTTGTGTGAAATACAGTCATAAGTCACTTTTTTCAGTGCTGTTGTAATTTTGAGCAGTTTAGATTAAAAAGAGTCTGATTGTTTTCTGGAAAGCTAGTGTATTTATAGGTTGCCTTTCTTGGACAGAAACATTTATACATATACATACTTTCACTGCCTGGAATGTTTTAGTCCAGGGAAAACTATGTCAAGTAATTGTGTCAGTTAGCATCATCGTAATACCCTAACCCTCATCAACACTTGCTGGGCAAAGTACTGTATACAGTATAAACAATAAACCCCACACTCAAAAACACAGATGATGTTACCTACTCGGGTAATGAAATGTATGCAAGCAAACAACCAAGGATTCCATCAATACATCAAAAAGGTCAGGGTTTGTCGTCATCAAGAAATTAATCACACATTGTCCATTTTGGACAAAGCTAGATGATAGACTACACATGCACATTATGCATTTAGCAACAATTATTGGACCTTACAGTCAGGACAAAAACTGTACAGGATCTTGCTTTTAACTTTTTCCCACTGTACAAAAGATAGGTTTAACTTGCACATCTCATATCAGTTGGGGAAAGGAAAATTTTTGTTTAAAAAGAAAAGTTAAGTACAGTAAGCAACCTGGCATTACTTGTATAATTCAGATATTTCCAATTTGAGATTTATGGTAAATTTTGTTTTTCACTGTAAATTTTCTTGTAAGAGAACAGAATAATTCTAATGTTCTATTGTTGTCACCAAAGTATATTATGATATTAAATTGAGAATCAGAAAGACAATTAAGACTTACTGATTGTTAATTTATGCTCACTGTAGTTTTAAACTACGGTTTAGCATACAATTTTCCAAATCAAGGCAGTCTTATTTTGCTAGGCCTTGATTACAGTATAAATTACACACACTGCAGATATCTTCTTAAGAAGCATTTACTCTGCTTATATTTGCTTGCATTTTCAGGTTTTCTTTCAGATTTATCACACCATATACCACACTACTATTTTATTTTATAATGTAATTAAAATAATGCGTGCATCTACTAATAGTGTGTCTTTTTTATTTTTGCCATCTGTAGTACTTAAGGTACATCTAATAACTAATCCCAAACACAGAGCTCTACATTGAAAACAATGGAAATCAAACTAAACTAAAAAAAACAAGAAAATGAAATTCATATTTTAGTATGTGTTTATTATCAGTTTCCCAGTCAGTACATATAAATCAGGCACAGCTCTGAAGTAGCTTGTGATAGTTAATTCACATGCATTTTTTGTTTGTTGAAAAAAAAAACAATTTTAATTGTACTGTTATCAATAGCATTACTCATAGCATAAAATTAAGATTCTCTTCTCCCTCTGCCTTAAAAATGTAGCCAATCACATATAAGATGGATATATAAATTATGTTGCCGTACGTGATAGGTACAAGTTATCCTCGATAGAAAGACACAGTATGTAATTGTTGTCAAGTAATTAAAAATCTCCATGTCACATTATGCATCTTGGAGGGCAACTCTCTACTTTTGCAGTTGTTATCACTGTTGTGGTTGTCGGTGGCAATTTTGAACGATGTGCAAATTGTCCAAATATTATGTTGACACCACTGGAAACACGCATTTTCAGCAGCCTGCGAAGATATTCTGAGTTCTTTGAACTTAGTTTATTATTTATTTATTTATTATTTGGATTTTTATACCGCCCTTCTCCCGAAGGACTCAGGGCGGTGTACAGCCAGATTATAAAAACAATACAATATACAAATTAAAACAGAGACTTAAGTTGAGGAAATCCACCTGTTTTATATTTCCAAGAGAGAGCTCACATATTGCTTTCACTTCCAACTATGCCTAAGTAGAAAAAGGTAAGCTAACTCATTTGGGAAAATTTAGCATAACCCAAGAAAATGTCACTTGTTAACTTTAAAAGGAGCTGCTTTTGGCAAAAGTTGAAATCAGACCTGTAAGAGGCTTTGATTCTTCAATTTGATATTCTGTACTTTGATTTCCTTCCTTCAGTGCTTCTCATCTCCTTGGAATCCCTCCTGTCCAAATGTTACTATTTCTTTTACTTTCTCCCTCCAATAATAGATAACAAGAATCTGATTCTGTTTCAGAAAAGCCCACAAGATCTTTGTTACCTGAGAGAATGATATGATGGTATCTCCTGCTGTGACTGCTCATACAAATGGTGACTAGACTGGAAAAGACATCTTAACACTGGTAGTTGAAAATGGCTGCTGAGACAAAGGACAGACTGCCTGGCACTGTTTTAACCTCCAGCATTTTGTCATTGCTCATCTCCTGGTGGCTGAGATAAAATGAGAGCCAGCAGTTCTCAGGACAGATACGTCAACAACTGTTCTACTTCAAGGACATGAAGAGCAGGATAAAAAACAGTGGGAAGGGCAGAAAGAACAGCAGTGGCTATGAGAAAGAAACTACACTCTCAGAGTGACAGAGGGAAGCTGACTGCTTACAGCAGTCTGGGTTCAGTTTAGTTTGCAAGGAGGAATCTTAAAAAATTAGATTGAGTATCTGAAAGATTTCTGCCAAGTTTAGGACTGACTAGCAGTCCCGTCAAGCTGTGTGAAGCTGGGGACTTCTCTCTAGTCTTGATCTGGGGAACCTGAAACTTGACTCACTTTGCCCAGTGTTAGGACTTGCCCTTACAAGACCCAAATGTATGCAAGTGACAATGGAAGTTATGAACAGTTCCTAATTTCATGATATTACAGTTCTTTCATGGATGGAGAAAGCAAGACATTATTCTGAAGAAACTGTACTGTCCTTTTCAACACTACCTGTGTATTAGAGTAGCCAATCCAGCCCAATCCAGCATTCCCTGGTATTTTTGATTTCCTCACAAAGTAAGAAAAATGTATTTTGAAATATGTCAGCATTTGCCACACAAATACATTATCTTGGAAGGTTAATTCTTGCTTTTACTTTTACTTCCCTTTTGCCGGGAGAGGGAAATCAGTGCCGAAATCAGAAAACTATAAAAACAGACACAAAAATTATGTTCTTTGGGTAGCTAATATAAAACATAGACTAAAAAAAATAGCAAAGCAAATAAAGGATGTAATAGAACAAAAAAGACATTTGTTCTAAATAATACCTGAGGCCACCACAACAGGAATTGGTGAAGTTCATGTGAGTTCTTGATGCAAAAGAGTGAGTGACAAGCGGTAATATTGTGCATGGATTTTTGTATCACAAAATACCAAACAAGTTCTATCAAAAAGGATGATGGATGATACACTGCCAAGCCAATAGTAAGTTCTGTGCAGAGGCCTCTTCAGAGGACACTAAAAATTCACTCTTCTGTCAGCATTGCATGTGATTCTGGAGTGAGGCGCATCTTCTTTCATGGCAATTCCCTGCCCCATTTCTCTGAGGTTAGCATTGTACACCATTGTTCACTTTACTTGTACAGTGTACTGGTCTTATTATCTGCCCTAATAAAACAAAAAGGAAGACAGAACCGCCCTATCAGGGATGAACAAAACTGCTCCGAAGTTGGTGCAGAAGAAAAGGAAACAGGACTTATAGCATTAATTGCAAACCCATGGCAGGCCTTATTCTAATTTCACATCTCCCTGCTTCCCCAATATAAGAGAACAAAGTTTGGGGAGGCCACTGCAGTAGTGACAGGAAATCAATAGACCTCTGGCCCTTAGCTCATTGGATGGAGGATCCGGGTACCATCCTGGGTCTGCAACGAAGGAAGACGTAATATTGGAAGAAGAAAAACTGCCAATCAAGCACACATCCTTGAAGAGTACCTGGATTACCAGCAGGAGTTTTCTTCAGCTGATCTGTTTTCCACACCTTTGAACACCTGACCAGTTTGCTAGGGAAGCAATCTTACTCCCAGCAGTCTATGTGCCTTCAGTTATTATTGGGTTTCACTATAGCATTGTGGGTGGTTTCTTCTCTACGATCTGAGTGCTAGGCTGGAAATTCGTTGCTAGGCTGTCGCCGGAAATCATCATTAACCGCAAGATAGGTGGCTCGCATACTTGGAGAATACTAGGCAGAGGAGAGAAAATGGGAGAGAAGTTATATGTTGTGATTTCAGTGGCAAGCTTAGGATTTTACTGACAGAAACTACAGAAACTACAACTAAGATTCCTTTTAAAGTCTCACAGAAGAAATACTAGCTCTACAGAACCAACCAGAAATAAGTGTGCTGATGATTTGTACCATCGGGAACAGAAGAACATGCTTGATCATTAGCAGCAGAGGTGGAGTGGGATGAAATGGAAACAGAAAGGCAGCTAGAAAGCAAATGTTGGTAAGACCTAAAGATCTTGTGATTCCAATGAGAAATTGGGATAGGCATCCAGCTGCTATTCTCCACTATTGGGATACAGCAGTAATGGAGAAAAGGAGAATCTTTCACAGGAAAGTTGTGAGCCGATTACACAAACACCAACAGCAAAGTACACATTAGACCAGTATTGAGCTTTGTACTTTTTAAAATTCAATAGAAAGTGTAAAAAACTTTCTTTTCCCATCAGAGATACAGAATATAGAAGTGACCTTAGTGGTCTTCTAGTCTACCCCCCTGCCCAAGCAGGAGAACCTGTACCATTCCAGACAAATGGCCATCCAATCTCTTCTTAAAAGCTTCCAGTGATGGAGCACGCACAAATTCTGAAGGCAAGCCTTGAAGCAGTAGAGTAAAACTGAAACAGAATCACAGAATTGGAAGGGACCTTGGAGGCCTTTTAGTCCAATCCCTTGCTCAAGCAGGAGACCCTATACCATTTCAGGTCATCTCCAGTCCCATTATCAAGAAAAGGTCCCATTATCAATAAAAGGCTTTAGAGAAGATGATAGAATTAAGTTAAGTTCTTTTCTCTTTTAACTTCCCTATTCCGTACTACTATCTAGAAGACCACTAAGGAGTAGAGGTAAGAGTTGGGTTTATTAATACAGACAACCCAAAAAGTGATAGGAACCTAATGGGATCACAAATCTCTGGCATACTGGAAATATAGCACTAAGGAACAACTGTGTGCCTATATACACACACTTTTCCTAATTCCTCATAATAAAATTAGAGAACAAACACCTTCCCTAAATCTGTATCCTCCAAATGAGTTGGAATTACAATCTGTAGAAATCCCTTCCCCCTCATTGCTAAACAGAATAGGAAACTCACCATGGCCAACTTACTGTGGCCAACACACCATTGCCAATTTGCCATGGGCAATTCACCGTGGCCAGATCGTCACGGGACAACTCACCATGGGACACACAATTTTATTTAATTATTTAAAATAATTTAAAACTTTTGCCCTGAAGCAAGTTGGCCATGGCAAATTGTCCCGTGGCAAATTGTCCCGTGGCAGTTGACCATGGTGAGTTGGCTGTAGTGAGTTGTCTTAGACCTTGCTGTAGCTTCAGGATATCTGGGGGACATTAGGTTAGAGAATGCAGGCCTGAAAAATATAATTGGTATATATGAGTGCAAGAATTTCTTATGAGAAAGTTATGTCTTTCCAGTCACAGAAAATTATTCACAGACTATTTTTCTGGAACAGAATAAAACTTGAAAGTGTTTCCCTAAGGCATTTAAATCTTATTCAAATTGGACTACTTGCTATATGGAAAAGAGCTACATTTAATTTTACCAACAGCTTTGAGGTTTTTGCAATAGCAAATATCCGCAACAGTAAGATTAAAGTCTCCAAAAAATGGCACAGCACCAACATTTAAACGTCCAAATTAGAAATAGTTCCTTGAATATTCAAACTGTTAGGCTTGAAAATGGATTGTGGCAGCTTGTAATACAAATATCCACTCGTCTTCCTGATCATTCATCAGGCAGGCAGCCTCTCTACATATGCTTTCCATCTTTCAGGTAGATTGGTATTAATTTTAATAGTTCACATCACAGGGCATTTACTCCATGAAGCATATACATTTCTCAGAACAGTATACTTATAAAAATCAGGGCTGCATTTAAACATGGATTTAATTTGTATTTCTCTAGAACATCACAACATAAACCTGAGTCTCCTTACATATTGGATGAGAACCCAGTGTCTTATTATGCATGATTATGTAGAATGCAAGAATTCAGTTGTGACATTAGAAAGAAGCAGCTGTTATTCTGTTTACCTCCTAGTGACTGAAGTAAAATGTACCCAGTTCTCTATTTTATGAGGCATGCAAAGTTCATCCATACAGAATAATGGCGAATGGCTTAGGAGTTGTCTATCTAGGGAATTGCTTGCCTCTGGAAAACTGGTTCCATTAATGGATCAGCAGCTTCAGCTTCCTGAGCTATAGAGTAGGATTATTCTTTTTTAAAAAAAAATTTATATTTATATCCCGCCCTTCTCCGAAGACTCAGGGCGGCTTACATTGTGTAAGGCAATAGTCTCATTCTATTTGTATATTTATATACAAAGTCAACTTATTGCCCCCCCAACAATCTGGGTCTTCATTTTACCTACCTTATAAAGGATGGAAGGCTGAGTCAACCTTGGGCCTGGTGGGACTTGAACCTGCAGTAATTGCAGGCAGGCCTTCTGCTTTGTCACCTCAGAAGAGAAACTCAAGATCTTCCCCATTTATGGCCGAGAGGACCTGAGGCAATCTTTCTACATTCCTTCTTGAATAGCCTCTCCAACTGTACAATAGACACTAACTCTGATGCACTTCAAGAAGTCCATTAAAACAATATTGCTCCCCAGAGTTATTAATGGCTAATTTAGATGTTGCCATTGTGATGTGATGTTAGTAGGTGGGTATTTAATTTATTGTAATTGTTTCATTGATTTGGTGTTTTGCTTTGTGTAAACCACTGGCAGTCATACCTAGAATACAATATATAAAAAAATTAAATAAAGTGTCACCCTTTGAGGTTCCTTTGGCTAGTTGTTCTTTCGAACAGCTAAGTCACTCTCTCTTATTTATGATCAGAACTGTTAAGACACATATTAACTGCAGAGACATAATTTGTATTTGGTGTTTCATTAACATTAAAGTCTTATTTTTAATACTTATGAGAGCCTGGTCTGGGTTCAGTTTAGTCAACTACTTTGGTGGTCTCTGCAGCTATATAACAAATGAATGATTCACAGTCATGGGGTTGTCATTATGTGTTTGGTTTATGGCTTAGCATGAATTCATGGTTGTGGTCTATACTCCATGCTTTTGCTATTAGGATGGATTCAGACATCATGTAAAGCCAATTCTTCCCCCCACTCCAACACCCCAGGAAAGAATTCAATGAAATAAGGTTGTTTTGCAGGGCTCAGGAAACGTGTACTCTGTGGCAATTTGTGCTTTTTGCAGTGATCTTCCCCCAGAGATTCATGTGGCTCCTATTCTTGTATCATTCAGGAAACTATTAAGACCTGGGTATACTGATTAGGGACAGGATAATTTTGTCCTTCCGTTTTATTCTGTTTTGAATACTCTGGACTTCCAGTCAGTGGTATCTTTTATATGCTTTCATAGATACATTAGTTCTTACTTGTAAGTCGCTCAGTCTTTTAGGAGTTTATTTATTAAATAATTAAGAAGAAATAATAATGTGGCAAATGACAACTTCAAATAGGGACATAGAAAGTGGAAAAACATTGGAGTTTTCCATTTCTTCTGTACTTTACATCTGCATCTGCTCTAGTTTGTTACTTATCAAAGGCTAGTGACATATTTTATTCATTATAAATTAAGTTGCTGAATATTTTTTCTAATAGGGCTCATTGATGTAATTATTCATTTTTATGGTAGTGTTGAGCATTTCCATCATTAGCCAGAACTGACTAGCTTGTTTTTTTTTAAAAAAGGAAACACAAGCTGTTCAGTGCCTTGGATCCCATTTTTTTGTTGTCTTCCTTGTAAACACCACTTCTTAATCTTTCTACTTTTGCACTTTTGTTCCAAGTGACACACTTTAATCCAATGGAAAAGTAATGTCTGTACTGGAGGGAGGAATGGAGGAAGGAAGGAAGGAAGGAAGGAAAGAAGGAAGGAATTTTAATTTCATGGTGATTTATTTATTTATTTTTATTTATTAAATTTTTATACCGCCCTTTATACATGGTATTGTACTAACACGAAGTCTTCTGAATTAGAACTAGGTTCATGGTATGCACTATTACCTTCAGTTGGCAGTGGAAGCTTATGCGGGGAATGTGATTAAGTGAAGTTAGAACTCAACCATGCAACAAGTAGTCAAGAACTGAACGCAAAAGGAATGTAATCCAAACAGTAAGAAATATCAATTAATATAATGTTAGCCCTATGTGTAACATACATAAGGAGAGAGAGGAAGAGATAGTATTAGCCCTTTTAATACTTACCAAGCCTAAATCTGTGCATAAACATGTAAATAACTTCTTACTTCAGAGCCTCATACTTTTACCATGAGTTTTTCCATAATATTTTAATAAGTGGGAGCAGATAAAATTCACTCAGTCTGGACACCTTTCACACAACTACAGAAAGGCAGCAATTTTCTCTTGCGCTCTGCCTATAGTCCCCTATTCCACTTCTCTATACAGATTTGGGGAAAACACTTCTTGCAACTGATGAAGCACATTGTAATTTCCAAAGTTGTAGTCTTTGTTAAATCTGTTCAGCTTCAAAGGCCCCTGTTAGTTTGATGTTTTATTGAAACATGGCTGTCCTGTGGGAACTTTCCGAAAGGAAATCTCCAACTGAGTAAACCATAACAGTAACAGACCATTTGGAAGGCTCACCGCATCAAATTCAAGAGCTTTTACTTATTGACTATTTAAATCAGCATGACTGGAAGTCTGGAATAAACTTTTAAAAAAATGTTATTCTCAGCATGGGTTCTCAGCATGAAGGCAATTTGGGGAAGCAGCACTACTCAAGAGGGTTTTTAATTTTGCCCATTTGAAACACCACACTCAATCCATACGCAGCATGCATTGTTATGGGGAAAACTAAACAACCTGAAATTACCAGAAATTTTTCCCACAATTCTGCCCTACAGAAACCTTGAAAAGGTCTCCATTGTCAATTAACGTAATCCACTCTGCTAAACTTTCCCAAAATATGGCATTCTCCAGATGTGCAGGGACTGCAGTTCTTTGAATTTTCAACCAGCTAGACCAAATGCAGGGACTTATGGATGTTGCAGTCCAAACACTTCAGGAAAGGAATGAATTTGCGGAAGGATGCAGTGAGTCTAAATGCAAACTAATGGCAATTTTAAATGCCCACAGACCATAGATTCTACAGAATTTGTATATTAGAAGATTGGGGACATTTATACCACAGGGAAATCTCTTATGAAAAATGGGGGAGGGGGGGGAGAAAAACACCCCATCCCTCCCAAGTTATTTTAAAAACTCAAGCACCTTAAAAGGCAATGTAGCTCCAAAACAAGTTGATTGAAAAACAAACCAAGCATCGCAGATTTCAAAAAACAAACACAAATAAATCTTATGTTAAACAAAAAAAGTGATACGCATTATAACATTATATATTTGAAGAAAAACATTTGATAAAAGTAGAATAAGATGGGGAGAAAATAAAAAAAAGATAGCCACTCATATTCTAGATGAACAGAAACTTGCAGTTCTTGCCTCCACAAACAGTGTTAAAGATGCAGGGGAAAGCCAATTTGATCTCATGGTTAAGGGACCAGGTTAGAAACTAGGAGACTGTGAGTTCTAATTCTGCCTCAAGCATGAAAGCCTGCTGGGTATGTTTTGGCTAGTCACTCTCTGAGCCCAAGCCACTTTGCAGCATTGTTGTTGTGGGAAAATAGGAGGAGGAAAAGTATTAGGTATGCTTGCTGCCTTGAGTGATTTATAAAAATAATAAAGGTGGGATTTAAAAACAATCTAAAAAACCAACTGAAATATATAAATGTAACATGCATTGAATAACACAATCACGCAAACTATAGAAACAATAGCCAGTCTGCCGATGTGATAAGAATTCCAGTACTGCCTCGCACAACAGTTTGCCTGAGTGACTAGCAGCCAAATAGCAATGCAATGCAATGCAACACAACATTTTCTGCTCTTTCGCTATACAGCTGCCTGAAGCCAGCCAGAAAGATGCCATCTCAGTGGGAGATATATTCTACATTGTGTCTCATTGACATAGCTAAAACAATTGTGGGAACAATAATAACAACAAAGCCACCTTCCAGAAAGTAGGGCCGCTGCAGCCATTTTCATCTTCAGATAGCAGTCTAGATTCTGGATTGACGTTCCATTGAAAAGCCTGCATTTAAATCATATACTGCCTGTTTCTTCATCTCTAACATCAGGGGGAAAAATTCCATAAACTAGTATTTCATATTTTCTGACAAAAAGCAGAAGGGTATTTCATCGCAGTTTTTAAAGAAAATGTGTTTGTTAAATTGATCAGGAGTGTTAGTATAAGCAGGGGGAGGGAGAATAAAGGGTTTGTTATAAAAATGATTTAGCCTCCGGAGCCCACCATACCGTGGGGGGAGGTGATCCTCTTCCAATCAGGGGGACGTTTTCATACCGTGGATTCCCACCAAAGAGCACAGCTTGGTTCCTGCAGGTAAAGAGGAGTCAGATCAGGAGGACAATCTATTAAAAGGAAATCTGTTATGGGCTACGAAATATTCCTGACATTCTCACAGAAGCAAGGGATCCTTGTTGGGGGCAGGAAGCCTGTGGGAGTGGGGAAAAGGTGGGAGTGTGGATACACAGGTATTATTAACGCTCGTCTTTGTGTCGGATGCACCACAGGTGCTTCCAACCTGTGTTGAAATAAGTAGCCAGTGAGATCACTGCTGCTCGGGAGACATCCGGTTGGGGGTTCTTTCATGTCCCCATTAATGTGCCCACCAAAGTGGTATCTATTTATCTACTTGCGATTACATGCTTTCGAATTGCTAGGTTGGCAGGAGCTGGAGCGAATGTCGGGAGCTTATCCCATCACGCAGCAGGTCTTGGATCTCGAGCCATTTATTAATTTTGCCCTTGCAGTACCATGAAGATAGCTTAGAAGGGGAATCGGCAAATATTCATAAATGCCCTGATCATAGTCTTTTTTTGCCCTAGTACTCTCCAGATGATTAGATGGGAACTTCCATCATCTCTAGTTCAATACTCAAAGATACAGCTGGCTGAGGAAAATACAAATGCTACTCCCAATATATCTGAAGAACACCTGATTGGGAGAAGCTACACCAGCTCTCATGAGTTTTCTCCTTGATCTGTAAAACACCGTGGGAAAGGAATTCATTCTGGAACAAACTCTTCTACATTCAGTGAGCAATATGTACTGCGAAGAACAACTGAGCCTTGAGAAAAATAGCAAAGGACACGCGTACCCTCTTTCTTTTATGCGCAATAGGTGTGAGAGGAAGGACATCAAGCAAAAGTCATCCAGGGACCGACAAAAAGAGCAGTAGTTAACATTCTGCTCCTCTCAGGCCTACCAATGCTCCAAATTTATTTTACAACATCCTCCAAAGGAGAAGGAGGATGAGAAGAATAAGATGATGACTGGTTGCTTATCAAGTCAAAATTTAATCCAACCTTTCCTAAATGTTCTTCAGACATGTGGGCCTCTCATTCCCATTATCCCCATATGGCAGGGAATTTGAACATGTAATCAAGGTTACTAGGTTGAAAGGCTGGCAACTCAGCAGTTGTATTGAACTGTGCAATCACAAGTAGTTATGAATATACAGTAGTGGCCAAAATTGTGGAATCCTTTTGGGAAAAGTTTATTTTCTAAAACTAGCTAATAACACCACTTTTTTGGGGGAGTAATACCATAAAATTATATATCAATGGAAAGATAATTTATTCAAGAATGTAATGCAATAACTTTTATGTAGGGTTTGCTATTGGAATAGCAGTTACAGTATAAAGAAGAAAAGTGAAACACAAAGAAAAATGGAAATCTCCCAAAATTATCAAGTCAGTTAATACTTATTGGGTAGCATGAATTATGGCCTTACAATGTCTTCCCATGGAGTGAACCAAGTCTTTTAGTTCTGCAGCTGTTATAATGTGAAACCAAGATTGAATGATTGTCTCTATTAACTGGGTTTTATTGCTGGGTTGCTTCTGACTAACAAGCTTCTTTAGTTGGCTCAACTGGGTTAAAGTCTGAGCTATTCCCAGGCCATTCCAGCAGTGGAATATGATTATCTTGAAACGCCAAAAAAAAAAAGTAGTTTATTAGTTATCAAACCTCAAAAATACACTTTTCCCAAAAGGTTTCCACAATTTTGGCCATTACTGTAGTGCAGGGCATTCACGGGCCTATATTCCAAGTGGGAAACCAAGTTTTCTGCAAATTGTCTTTATATGGCAAAATTTATATGCCTGTGAAAACCTCTTGGTACTCCGCTCAGGTAGTTTTTAGGTAGCATTGTTTCTCTCTGAGGATTTACTATAATGTACAGTATCCAAAAGAACAGTTTTGAATCAGCTTTTATTTTTAACCCAGATCTGAAATCAGCAACTAGGGTATGTTTCTGATATCACAATTGGGAAAAAAAATCATTCAGCAAAGAAATTGCATAATCTCTCTGTCTTCCTACCTAAATTGAAATCATAAAAGTGAGCAACACAATGTTCCCTTCCCTTGTTTGATTACTCCTTAGAAGGACTTTTCATTTCTAAGATTTTGCAGCAAATGGTTCAGAGAGCTGAAGGGGGAGACCAGATGGTTTCCACCAGTTATGAAAACAGAAATGGGAAATCTCCTTCCTGCCACTTTGGATGGACTTTCTCCTCCAATGGACCTTTTCCATTGTTAAACCTCGCTCAAATTCAGTAGGCAATTCCATGGTATCACCCTGAAGGAAACACTAACAACTTATGAGGATACTGAAGATGTGGGTTCAACAGCTGCCCGAAATCCAAGGTAGGATTAAGTTGTACACAATACCCATCTGCATAGTGACAGATGGGATACGATGCCATCTCCAGAGCTTCCCCACCATGCTCTTTTCTGGTGGCTGCTGACCAGAAAATCTGTACTGAAGCTAGAAGTTACTAGATTTTCACAGACAAGGTGGCAATAGCTATATGTATCTTCTCATGCATAAATGAAAAATAAAGGTTCACTTGAGTCAAAATAAATTCCCAATGAATTTATGTACAGATCCATGTATTTTGCTTGACCAAAATATGGAAATGGTTGCACTGTCTTCATGATTTAACTTCTAGCCTAACCTGCAACCTTAGGATTTCTTAATAATCTCCCATCCAAGGCCTAAGCAACTCCGACAATGTTCAACTTTTTTGACATCAAACATCCCCCCAATTTTTTTTATTGCTATCCATTATTTCCTTCCAAGCCAAGTCATAGAAAGGGGCAAAAAGGAAGTACCATGAATACTTGTAGATGAGCTGAGAATTTTGGGTTTCAAAATACACCCCCAAAATTGGGTTCGGCTTATCTGCAGACCAGTCTGTCATGGCCTTAAAAATCATAGTTTTATAAATGCTGACATAACACTTTCAATTTTCTGTCCACTGCTGTGATTAAAAATGCAAGGACTGACTTATCCACGGGTGACCCATTTTTCATGGCATTTTTGGTTGAAATTTCAAGAGTTGGCTTATCTGTAATTATAAACGATAAATGGCCAAGACTTCCTCCATCAAAAGTCAGCACATTTTCCAACCAATCAATCCATAAATATATTTAAACAAGATCTTTTCATAAAAGGGTATGTAAATGTATATGACAACTCAACAAGAAAAAAAACGTAATTAACGAATAATAAAAGATGCAAAAAGTAAGACAACAGCTTGTTTCACACATATTCTCTATTTTAAGAACTGCATCTAGTCTTTATTTTTAAAAATGTTTTCTCCAACATAACAGTTCAAAAGTACGGTTTTTCAATGTTTTTCATCCGTAAGGCCGTCTTCTTTCAATAAGAAGGCAATTGCTACAGTCTGAATACCTAGCAGCTGTATAAAGCTGGATTTTGGGTCTCGTGGCTGGGATGTCAAGATTATGAAGGATATGGGTTGACAGCTATTAGGTTGGTAAAATGGGAAAACATAATGGTTTTCAGAGAAAGATGGAATGATGGAAGCATCAACAAAAGGCAGCCCAAATCTGAACAGGGAAAGACAGTACCAGAGTATAGTAAGTTAAGGTGGAGAACACCAAATAGCAGAAGCTATCTCTGTTGCCGCCTTGAAAACCTCACAGGAGAGGAAGTGGGCTTAAGTACTGATTACTGCATAACTTCTGCATCTTCTACTAATTCCATGCATACTTACATGTACTCAGACACTGGTGCATTGGAGATGGTTTGAGTAGGAGGCTGAAGGCTTGTCTGACTGCCCAGGCTGCTACTGTAGCTACAGAAACTACGGAGTTGCCCGCGGTTGGGATTGTGGGCAGCAATACGTCGAGCCTGTGGGTTGAAGGGGTCCTCTTCGTCTATGTCATCATAATCCCGATCCCTAGAAGGAAAAAAACAACAACAACGGCCCAACTTAGAAAATAAAATCAAATCTGAACACAGGGGATAGTTATGAACGGACTGGCAAGTGAGAAGATGTAACACTCATTCCTGGAGGGATCGGGTATTTCAGTTGCTTCATTTTAAGGTTTCCTTTTTAATGTTAGCAGAGACCAGGAAAGGAACCATAGTATCTGAAAAAAGAGAGCTTTTGTTCCACTGTAGAAAACCCAATCCCAAGGGACAGTTCACGTTAATCAGGAAGCGGGGGGAGGGGCGGAAGCAGAAAGAACTGATTGTACTTCCTTCACCATTTTTAGGTAATGAAAGAAGAATGAACATACAAAAGTTATCAAAAAATTGATGTTTTGATGATCAGGAATGTATTATTTATTAAATTTATATGCCACCCCTCTCACTGTCGAGTGACCCTGGGGAGCTTAAAACTAAGGAATGCTAGAGAGTGCCTATACGTGATGCTAGATAATGGGGAGAATATTCTTTTGTTGTGTTTTTCTCTCTCATAGATGAATTGCCTGATTCTTTATCCCTCTTACTGTTCTCTCCATCCTCTCTCACCAAATTAAAGGTGAATATGAGAAACCCAGAAAGACACGAGAGGTTAACTATTCAACAATTGATGAATGCATTTTTGTAAGTGACATTAAGTGGCCATAACATTACTAAATAACCTTATGCTATGCTATTTAGTCAATATCTCCCACTGCATAGTCTCTAGAATGCTTCTTTAAGTTCTTCAACATGCACAGCTCTCAATGAGGACGGGACAATAGGAAGATCAGCTCATAACTCTGCAACTTTATTGAAGGAGAAATCAGACATGTTCTGGCTGTTGCAGAAAATCACCCGTTTTTATTTTATTCATCCCATTTTCAAAACATCTCTCTATCGTCAGCAAGGTTATTTTGACTTTGTGGTAGCCCCGGGAAACTTATTCCGTTTTACCTGCTGGCTAAATGTTTCCAGGCTCGAGGCACGGCACATATGATGGTGGTGAAGGATACAGCAGCCATCAGAGAGAAGAGGGTGAGGTAGAGCAAGCCTTCCACCCCATCGTAGCAGATCCCAACCAAGGCATCCAGGTAATCCTTTAGTGAAAGAAAGGGAGGGGAGGAAAGAAGAAAGGAAGGAAGGGTCTTGCTCCTGTGCTACGAACACCTTTGTCCCCAAAGCAGAGCGTGCCTTATGCTGCTTACCTTGTGAAGGCCCCTGCAGTCCAGCATGGCAGTCAGCTGGTGGAGGTTGATTTCAGAGTAGTTCAGTAACTTCTGTATATCAAGCAGCTCTGTCTGCAGCAAGGGCAAAAGCCATCAGAGAAGGGGCATATATTCTATTGGAAAAGGAACAGTGTTCACCATACCTAGAATGACTGTCCAGCCGTCACTGTGAATAGATACCGACTGTACTGCAGTCGTAGCCTATCCTTCTCAGCTGGCATACAAGGTATTGCCTCTCTGATTTTATCTTGTGATATCAAATTGGGCTGAGAGATGGTGAACGGCGGCCCAGTGACTCCAAATTTGGAACCCTTATCCTTCCGATCTTAACTTAATTGTTGCCGAACACTGATTCTATAGAAGCAGGGATAACTTTAGAGCTTTAGTGCTTTTGCAAAACTTCATGAAGAAGAAAAGGGCTTCTTCTCTTGGTACTGCTATCTGTTATTACCAGGGATTCTCTCTCATTTGATTAGAAGCTAAAAGAAAGGAAAAAAGAATTACCCTATTGTTCACCTGTCAGCAATAGTCATACACAGAAAGTCATCTCACTTGGGCATGGAGGCATTGCTCGATTTCAGATACTTTTGCTAAAGCTCCATATTGGGAGCTCAAGGGCATGCATGTCAAAGCCCATGGAACTGGCAAAACTGAAGAAGCAAAGACAACCTAATTTTCAGGAAGGTATATTTAATGTTAGTCTGAGATAACATTATTTTTGAAAACTGTCAGCCACAGTTATAGTAAATTATTAATTTGGACTCTCTTTGAAACACTTTCTTCTCACAAGCTTCCCATCTGGACCATGCAGCTTCTTCTCAGATAAACCAGTGGCTTCGTCCCCTGCTCACAATCTCTCACAATGCCCTGGGACAACTTTCTCAAGATACCTGAGGAGCCTATGGGGACAGACCCTTCTACCCTTTGAAGCCAACATTACGCTTCATTTCACACGGCAGACAAAATGTGACCATGCATATGTTGTTCAACTCCAACTATGATAAGCCTTTGCTATGGTTTGCCGGTTGCTCATCCATGTTATACAGAACACTGAATGGCATTTCCTGTCAAAAACCAGTTTGTTAAGCAGCTGGCTTTTTTTAATCTAGCTGAAGAAGGCTTTGAAATTTCATCTACATCTGAAATATACAAATAGAGTTCCCAATTGCTAATTCTTTTCTGTTCATATAAAATTTCACTCCATCTATTAAAATGGCTTCCAGTCGCTATAGTACTCTGTCCAACTTTATATTCTCTGGATATGTTGGGAATAAAGCTCATAGAATTACTACCTAGAGACACCAAATCAGTGAAGACTATGATTACAGGGGATCCTAGACTTGTACCTCTGCTATTGTATGGTTGTGGCATCTACGTCCTGTCAACCATAACCTATGATTTTTATGCTGCTTGCTTTACCTTCAGGTAGTTCATAAGAACATTCAACTTTTCCCTGGTTAAATATATGCCCATATTTTGTATTTGTCAAATTTCTGAAAACAGCAAGTGTACCCCACTTCTAAATGTATGTTGACTCAGTAGCTTCCATCAAAGAACCTTGGCTGCTCCATAGGAAAAGACAACATTGTGCAACTTACTTTGGCTGTAGGGAAAAAAGGCACTGCAAATTGCACAAGACCGTGAATCTGGATCTGCATAGTTGTAAGAGAACGCTGGTAAATAGTCAGGGCCTACAAATAGAGAACACATCATGCAAGGTATTAGCCATTTTTTTCCTACATAAATCTTAAATTGCGGTACAGGTAATCCTTGACTTATGACCACAATTGAGCCCAAAATTTCCATTGCTAAGTGAGACAGTTATTACCTGAATTTTGCCTCATTTTATAACCTTTCTTGCCAGAGAAAGTTGTTAAATTAGTAACGCAGCTTTAAGCGAATCTGGCTTCTCCACTGACTTTGCTTGTCAGAAGGTTGCAAAAGGTGATCATATTTATTTATTTATTTATTTATTTATTTATTCATATTTGTATACCGCCCTATCTCCCGAAGGACTCAGGGTGGTTCACAGGCAAATAAAAACATTTATGTACAAATTAAGATAACCATTAAAAAACTTATTCTAATGCCAAATTATTAAAAATATAAATATTAAAACCAATTAAACCCCTATAAATTTAAAACCTAGTCCAGTCCTGCACAGATGAATAAATGTGTCTTGAGCTCGCGACGGAAGGTTCGGAGGTCTGGAAGTTGACGGAGTCCTGGGGGGAGTTCGTTCCAGAGGGTGGGAGCCCCCACAGAGAAGGCCCTTCCTCTGGGTGTCGCCAGACGACACTGCCTAGCTGACGGCACCCTGAGGAGTCCCTCTCTGTGAGAGCGCACGGGTCGGTGAGAGGTATTCGGTAGCAGTAGGCGGTCCCGTAGGTAACCCGGCCCTATGCCATGGAGCGCTTTGAAGGTGGTTACCAAAACCTTGAAGCGCACCCGGAAGGCCACAGGTAGCCAGTGCAGTCTGCGCAGGATCGGTGTCATACGGGAGCCACGAGGGGCTCCCTCTATAACCCGCGCAGCCGCATTCTGAACTAACTGTAGCCTCCGGATGCCCTTCAAGGGGAGCCCCATGTAGAGAGCATTGCAGTAATCCAGGCAAGACGTCACGACCCTGGGAGATTGCAATCATAAATAAATACATGCCAGTTGCCCAGGGTCTGAATTTTTATCATTTGACCACAAGATACTGCAATGGTTGTAAAGCGTGAAAAATGATCATGTCACTTTTTTCATGGCTGTTGTAACTTTGAATGGTCACTACACTAAAGTTTATAAATCAAGGATTTCCTGTAAACAGATTAAATATTATCCTCTTTCAACACCTAGGAATCAGTCTACACTCTTTTACATCAACATTCAAAATATCAGAAAGCTTTCTCTCCCTGGAAATCTAATGAACTAAATGGTTCTTTTACCTACATTTCATAATTAATACCTTCTATGTAGAGGTCCAGCTTTCCAGGACTTACTGAGATTACAGAAGCCATAGTTCCAGATTGAGTAAGGAGACATCAGAGCTGGAGCTTCCAAATTAACTAACATGTTCAGATAAGGATGTTTCCTTACCTGGGGAGAGCCCTGTGGTGCAGTGTTTGGAATGCAGTATTGCAGGTAAACTCTGCCCAGACACCAAGAGTTCGATCCTGATGGGCTCAAGGTTGTCTCAGCCTTCCAAAGTCAGTAAAATGAGGACCCAGTTTGTTGGGGGCAATAAGCAAATAATGCTTCTAGATTGTAAAAAGACCAGAGAGTGCTGTAAAGTGCTATGGGGCAGTACATAAGCCTAAATGCTATTGTTATTTTTGTGGAGAGTAATGCTCATTTTCCCTGCCCTATCACTGAAAGCAAGCTGATTCTTGGAATAAAGAGCCAGGTTTCTCTTTTCATTGCTATTGGGGGATCCTTTGCCAATTGTGTACAAAGGCAATCAAGTTCTTACCTGTTGAAAGGGGTTGGTCAGACTCTGTCTACAATACAGGTAGTACTCTACAATTTCTACAAAAGCAAAGTGCAAGAGGAAGAGAGTTAGTTATTGGTTAAAGTGTGACACTCTTAGCAACTTCTAACCCACAATGGGTCAGCACTGCTCAGCACCAGTTGGGACAGCACTGTATGGAGTGTCTCAGTTTACAATGCTAACATTGTCTAATGTATGTTGAAAGGATAATGCTGCAGAAAAGTTTGTATCTAAAGGTTTTGCCAAACTTTTGACATGCACAGAATGAGAAGCAATATTTGAGTAAATCTATTTTCATGTGCCACATAAACCGTAGCCTGCCATGAATGTATTACTTTGCAAAAATTTCAGCTTTCATTAATGATAAAGCTACATCTTAACATAACATAACATCAGAGTTGGAAGGGACCTTGGAGGCCTTCTAGTCCAACCCCCTGCCCAGGCAGGAAACCCTATACCATCTCAGTCAGATGGTTATCCAACATTTTCTTAAAAATTTCCAGTGTTGGAGCATTCACAACTTCTGAAGGCAAGTCGTTCCACTTATTAATTGTTCTAACTGTCAGGAAATTTCTCCTTAGTTCTAAGTTGCTTCTTTCTTTGACCAGTTTCCACCCATTGCTTCTTGTTCTACCCTCAGGTGCTTTGGTGAACAGCCTGACTCCCTCTTCTTTGTGGCAGCCCCTAAGATATTGGAACACAGCTATCATGTCTCCCCTAGTCCTTCTTTTTGTTAAACTAGACATACCCAGTTCCTGCAACCGTTCTTCATATGTTTTATCCTCCAGTCCCCTAATCATCTTTGTTGCTCTTCTCTGCACTCTTTCTAGAGTCTCAACATCTTTTTTACATCGTGGCGACCAAAACTGGATGCAATATTCCAAGTGTGGCCTTACCAAGGCATTATAAAGTGGCACTAACACTTCACGTGATCTTGATTCTATCCTCTGTTTATGCAGCCCAGAACTGTGTTGGCTTTTTAACAGCTGCTGCACTGCTGGCTCATATCTAAATGGTTATCCACTAGGACTCCAAGATCCCTCTCACAGGTACTACTATTGAGCAAGGTACCACATATACGGTACTGGTGCATTTTGTTTTTGGCCTAAATGTAGAACCTTACTTTTTCACTGTTGAATTTCATTTTGTTAGATAGCGCCCAATGTTCAAGTCTGTCAAGATCTTTCTGTAACTTGAGCCTATCTTCTGGAGTGTTGGCTATTCCTGCCAGCTTGGTGTCATCTGCAAATTTGATGAGTTCCCCATCTATCCCTCGTCCAAGTCATTGATGAAGATGTTGAAGAGTACTGGGCCTAAAACAGAGCCTTGGGGTACTCCACTGCATACTTCCTCCATGTGGATGTAGTTCCGTTGAGGACTACACGTTGAGTCGGTTGGTCAGCCAATTACGAATCCATCTGGTGGTGGTGCTGTCTAACCCACATTTTCTACTTTATCTAGTAGTAGGTTATGGTCTACTTTATCAAATGCTTTACTGAAGTCCAAGTAAATTATATCGACAGCATTCCTCTGGTCTACTAATTTTGTCATTTTGTCAAAGAATGCGATAAGATTAGTCTGGCATGATCTGTTTTGACAACCCCATGTTGGCTTTTGGTTATTACTTTGTTTGCTTCTAGGTGTTCGGTGATTCGTTGCTTGATTATCTTTTCCAGAATCTTCCCGGTATTGAGGTCAGACTGATAGGTCTGTAGTTTCCTGGATCTGTTTTTCCTTTTTGAAGATGGGAACTACATCAGCTCTTTTCCAGTCCTCTGGCAGCTCCCTGTGCTCCAGGATCTTTGAAAGATATAGTTCAGTGGTTCTGAGATCACGTCTGCCAGTTCCTTCAGAACCTTGGGGTGTAATCCATCCGGTCCTGGTGATTTGAACTCGTCTAGGGTAGACAGGTGTTCACTTACCATTTTCTTCCCTATTTTAACTTGTGTTTCTAATCTGTTTTTTGTAGTGCTGTTTTTGATAGGTTGGATTGTTTTTTCCTTTTGTGTAAAGACAGATGCAAAAAATGAGTTAAGTAGATCTGCTTTCTCCCTGTTGCTTGTCATCTTCTTGCCACTTTCTCCCAGCAATGGGCCAATTGTTTCCTTGACTTTTTTCTTGTTTTTAACATGTTGGAAGAAGCTTTTTTTGTTATTTTTTACTTTTGTCGCTAGCCTTTGTTCATTGTGAGCCTTAGCTTTCCTCACTTCATCTTTACAGGCTCGGGCTATTTGCTGATATTCTGCCTTAGTTATTTGCCCCTCTTTCCACTTTTTATATATAAAATATATTTTATATATTCTTACACCATATCTCATAAATAATGCCCACCTACTAGTATAAAAGCAACTGCCAAGGGTAACTAATAAATGATTGGTTCACCAAATCTCTCTCCCTACTTAACCCTTCCACGCTGATTCTTCCAAAGCAATCTCCCCTATAATCTGAAATTCTGCCTTAGTATGTTAACAGACACATCAAATGCCAAGGATAATTAGTAAATGGTCACTTTGCATAATCTCCTATCCCCCTTTTGCCCGATTTTTCAAAAAAAGTTGGAACAACTGCTAAGCTGTGGTTCTACCTTAATAAAAGGAAATAAAATGAAATCAAAGTCCCTAGCTTAAGGAAAAAAATCTCAAAACTTTGGCAAACATTAACAAAAGGGATGTTTTGGCACAGATTCTATAGCCGGGAGTATTCTCTTATTGCCTCTGTTCACTGGATATGTTAAACTGGTTTGGGGAGGATAATTTAATGCAGAAGCAGAGTGGGGTAGTTTTTACCTCAAACAGCCAGGGGGCCCTTGTGGGGTAAATTAACTCTACTTGGTCAGTGTTCTCATAAGATGCCAGTTATTGGATTGTTAAGGTTAGACCAGAATACCTCCAAAGTCCCTTCTAACTTTTTGATTCTATGTTCTTTCCATGCTACCAATCAGAAGTAAATTTTACAATGGCCCAATAAAAGAGGTCTCTCTAGGATCTACTTGTATGCTCCTTGTTTTTTAAACTCTTCCATACATAGTCACAAAGTAGGCTGGAAAAGCACAATCACTTTCTAAGCACTTTCCACATAAATAGTCACATTATCTCTCAGTTCAAGTGTACTTGTACCTTAAATCTCTGGATTTTGTATACTGATGTTTATCTATCTATGCAGGGCGGGGCCTAAATCTACATCACATTTTATTTCTCTTCAGTCAACTTTCACGTAAGGGTTTTTCCTCCGCTACTCAAATGATAGCAAAAGCAGTATTTTTACCTGAAGTGAGGTCACTTTTTGTCATATTCACAATGAATTTGTCTGGGGACACACAAAAGTCACTGGTGCCCTATAAGAAGCAAAATTTTTATTTATTTATTTTGTATAATTTTTATTACATACTTTTTTAAAGAAGATAAAATTAATGTTTTTAAAAAGGAAGTTGTCATCATTATTAGAACTTGTACTTAAGGAGGTTACATGCTGGAGGTTTAAAAAATTGTTTCTACATATCCCAGCATTGCCAGGTAAATGGATAGACTGCACAGGTAGAATGTGCATATGAATTTAAGATATTAAAGCTTCCTATGAATATGCATTTGTTTTAAATTTTATTCCTCTATGTTGAATATGTACACCAATTATATCTGTATGAAAACAATGCATAAAAAATCAAGGTGTTCATAAAAGTAGACTTCTTGGATAACAAAGAAACCAGAGCAATAAGGAGGCTGCAATAACTGTTAAATATCTCATGCTTAAATGAAATTTACTTTCTGATACTCCCATCTGTCAAAAAATTAGAGTGACCAAAGTTTGTAAATAGCAGAAAGGAAATAGCAGAAAGGAGATTAAAATCGTTTAATCTCTTCCTGGCTCCCCTTGAAATCTTGGCAGAAGTGCCACTAATTTATAAGAACAGCATTTTATGAGATTGGCAGTGCTGAAGGTACAGGGCAAATTAATTTTCCTCTGCCTGACGCAGAGCAGGCAGGCAACCAAGCAAAACACCTTCAAGATGACTTCTGCTCATTTTAAATAACCTATCTCCTTGTTGCTCAAAATTCCTCCTGCTAAGTATGCATTGTGCTATGAGAAGGTATGATTCTGGAAAAAACAAAAGCAGGAAAGGCTGCAGGAAGCAAGGCAAGGAAGAGCAAAACACGTTCTCCCCAGATGAACAGGCCCTTTAGCTGTCAGAAAGTGGGAAAGAACAGTTGGGCGGTCTCCGGTGGTCAAGACCTAAGGCATCACAGTAAACTTAGTACACTGAGCCCTTAAAACAACCACAGTTTGAAGTTAAAGAGACAGAAAGCTCGAGTTCAAGTGTCTGGCTTACCACTGCTGCTGAAACATCTGCTGCAAAGGAAGCCCAGCTGAGACAAAGTGTGAAAAGTCCACAGCACAGCATCCTGTGGGCAACATATATACAACAAAGAGTCAAAAGAAGACTTCGGAAAGGTGACAGCAAGACTCTGCACTATTGGTCTGAGCGCTCTAACAGGATAGAGGCTTCCATTGCTATTGTTCTTGCTCCTATAACATCTTCTAGGACAAGTCTTGATTATGCCTATCATAGAGATGTAGAGCATAACCATGCATGGAGAATACTGCCTGTAAAACAAACGGTGCAGGTGGGAACTGAATTTAAGCACCTGGAATCCAGTTCCAATTAATCTGTCTGCACAAATTGATGAAATGCATGATTGCCCTGGATATTTTGATCCAGATCACAGCTTCCAGTCTTACTAAAATCTACCCCCTCCTGGATATAGAGCTCTCCTTCTCTCGCTCAGAAAGAGAGAAAGAGAGAGGGAGGGAGGGAGAGCTAGAGAAGGAGGGAAGGAGGAAGGGGGAGGAGATACCTGCATGGAAAAGATATGTTTAAAATCAATACTACAACAGATATCCAAGAAACCAGTTTCCCCTAACTTACAATTCTGGAAACTTCATTCATATCAAATTTGTGCGCTTTTCCAGCCTGACTGGAAACAGCAAAGTCCATATGGAGTGGGAGGTAACAGAAGAATTATCTTCATATGCAAGAAAACATATTAATTTTTGCAGACTCGGGGCTGGCTATATGCTAGAACAGCTGTGCCATAAAAGAAAGCAGATATCTTAAGGTAAGACTATCAGTCCCTCACTGAAAACTATTATCCTTTATTCTGTCCTTTTATTTTGTTGTATTTGCTTGTTCTGGTGCGGTCGCTATAATGAAAAGGAACACTCCCCGGAGTAAAAGAGAAAGCTAGTCTAACACATCCTATATCACAACTACAGTGCATTCCGGAAACATTTTCTAAAATTCAGATGGAAAATTGCTGGTTGGCGTTTTCATCCATAAAGTATAGTCAGGTAGGATTGTGATAGGTACAATCGAATACAATGTAAGCAGCATGGAACTCTTCTACGTCAGCCTACCAATTCTAAGAAACTCCCCTAAATCCCACAAGCGGAGACCTTTGCCGGTTTTTCTTCAGGGAGGACTCTCTCTTAGGGTCCAAGATCCTCAGACGGCATTAAAGATTTGAGCACCTTGCGCATGGCTGTGAAAGATACCTTTTCTTCTTGCCTCTCTGGTGGAACAACTTTGTGTACTCACGTAATAAGCAGACATCTGGAGTGCTTAGTCAGCCCCAGGCACGCAATAAGGCAAATCACCAAGTCCAGAATGAACAGCAAGAGGTAAGAGAGCCATCTGGAGACAAAAAAAGAGAGAGAGAATGCTTGGGTAACTCATACATCCCTGGAGAAACTTGGCAGGAGGAGGGATGGTGAAATGTAAGCAGGATACTGTTCTTAGGCTTTGGGGGGCAACACCTCCGCAGAACCATGGAACAACAACAATATGGCATTTCTGAGGGGTTTGTGTGGGGCAGTATGGTGTGGATTCCAGGGCTCCGGGAAAATGCTGATATCCTAGCCAAATAGGGGATCTCTAGTGGATCATAGCTGTCCCGTAGAGATAGTGAAGAAGGGAGGTGCAGGCTGGTGCAAATAGGGAAGTTGCAAGTTCCCTGGAGTGCCGGCATTAGCCTCCAACCCAGCAGCAAGGGAAGACAGCAATTAGGAGCTGTCAAAAGGTGGGGCAGCCACACAGAAGAATTGGGCAGGAGCAGTGATTGAACGGGTGAGTGATTGGCCAACTCACAGGTAAGAAGGAAACATTTTTAAGTTTAGAACAATATGGCATTTCTACAAATTATCCAAGTTTGTGAAGGGCAAACTTCTCCTCTAGAGACCTGAAGACAGACCGATGAAATGGAAAGGGAGACATTATCCAAGGGCCATTCAAATGCAAATAGAAACATTTATGGCTAGCAGAATCAAACAGATTTGAGAAGCTGAGACTTCTCCAGTGCAATCATACTTCCTTGGGAATAACCTATACTTACTTTGAAGCTAGCAGGCAGGCGGTGACAGGTAGTAATCTACTTACAACCGTTCGTTTAGTGATGGTTCAAAGTTACAACAGCACTGAAAAAAGTGACTTATGACCAGTTTTCACATTTATGACCGTAGTAGTAGCAGCCCCATGGCCATGTGATCAAAATTTGGGCTCTTCGCAATTGACTCATATTTATGACGGTTGCAGTGTCCCCGGGGGTGTGTGTGTCACATGATCCCCTTTTGTGACCTTCTGACACGCAAATTCAATGTTAAGATTCACTTAACAACCATTTGACTAATTTAACCACTACAGTGATTCACTGAACCATGCGACAAGAGGATGTAAAATGGGGCAAACTCACTCAACTAATGTTTCACTTAGCAACATAATTTTTGGGCTCAATTGTGGTCATAAGTCAAGGGCTACCTGTACTTTCCTTTCAAAATCACAACTGACAAATACTGGGCAGGAGAAAGCATTACAGGTAGCTACAAAGCTAATTGGGGAGGAACATGATGAATGAGCTAAGCAAGGAATAAACAGAAGGGCAAAAGAGGATATGGGGACCTTATGCATTTATCTTATAAGATTTTATTTCTCAAAAAGAATATTTTCAAATGTTCTCATGGTATTCCAAGAGCTGGCCTAATGCAGTTTGCCTGCAGTCACCCCTAGAGTGGAATGAGACAAGTGGTGATTTTTTGTTTTTTGTTTTGGCCTCCTGCATAAGAGAGGCTCTTCCCAAACAACCCAAGGATCTAGTCTAGGATGTTTTTTCATTTGGGCGTTTCTATGAAAACACGGCTTTTACAACATGTGAGTAGAACAATTCAATAGAACAGTTAGTACTCCATTATATTCTAGAGCCTATGTGTGATTTTGAGAATCCCTGTTTTTAAATATTTGAGCTGTAGATGTGTTGGAAATGCATGATGAAATTTCAGGAATGTGTAATTCATGTAAATCGAACCATTTACATTGGCTAAGAAAATGCAATACTATATATATTTCTGAATATAATCCTATTTAGTGGTTATCTGGGTTGCTAACGTTAAAATGCCACCTGGTCAGTAGGGATTCTCCCTGCTATGATATAATGCAGTTTGCACAATGTTCTGTGTGTTTTGTGCTTGCACATGCATGCAACTGCCTTACAATCCATGTAGCTCATTCCTGGAGCACATGAACTAGAGTTGTCTTTCTGCATTTTTGCCAAAAGGAAAGGTTTTTAATTGTTCCGACCTTGCAGGTACTATTTTCTTATGAATTTATTCACAGACTGGGGCTTTCTGCTTCAATAATATTAAAGACAAAAAGGACGAGCAAGATCTGTATTTGTTCCTCTATTTTAGTTAGTGCCTAAACTAAACTAGAATCCGATTAAAATTCTTCCATGTGTGGCCAAGAGCTAGTCACAGGCAAGCTGCAGCTTTTGGTGCAATTTCACTACTCCTAAGAGAATTCAGAAAGACTAGGGGGAGAAAAAACACATACCACTTTTTAGCATTCAGAGCAGTTCTGGCTTAATTTTGGCCTCTGAGCAATATAAGCAACTATATCTATTTAAAAAAACTATTTTAAGTATAGAAATTAGATAAAAAAATTAGAATATTAGAAAATTAGATATAAAAAAAATAATAATAATTGCTACCAACCTGCCTTCCATTGAGGACCTGTATACTGCACGAATCAAGAAGAGGGCCGTGAAAATATTTACAGATCCCTCACATCCAGGACATAAACTGTTTCAACTCCTACCCTCAAAACGACGCTATAGAGCACTGCACAACAGAACAACTAGACACAAGAACAATTTTTCCCCGAAGGCCATCACTCTGCTAAACAAATAATTCCCTCAACACTGTCAAACTATTTACTGAATCTGCACTACTATTAATCTTCTCATAGTTCCCATCACCAATCTCTTTCCACTTATAACTGTATGACTGTAACTTTGTTGCTGGCAATCCTGATGATTTATATTGATATATTGACCATCAATTGTATTGTAAATGTTGTACCTTGATGAACGTATCTTTTCTTTTATGTACACTGACAGCATATGCACCAAGACAAATTCCTTGTGTGTCCAATCACACTTGGCCAATAAAAATTCTATTCTATTCTATTCTATATGCAAATGGGATGAATCTGAGAAACAGCCCATGAAATAAATCAAGTGCATATTTGTTTGCTACAGAACAATGTTTATTTCCAGAGTGCAATGATGCTTTACACTAGTTTTACTCTGACCCCAGGCATATCCTAAAAATCAAGCATGGACATTAATTCAATCAGAATTTTGCTTCCATTTATAACAAATATTCAGCGAAACCATGTTGATCAGAATGGAGACATTCTGAAGTTGGTGCCTGTACAACTTTTCATGATGAAGCAGGATCTTGCCTGAGTTCCAATCTTAAGCACGATACAGAATCTTTACCACTAGGATGCAGCAATATCGTGGAAACGTTAGCATTTTAATCACTTTCTTATATATCTACATAATTTAATATTTTTTTTAAAAAAGAAAGCTGTCTCATGCTGGAAAGAAAGAATTAAGCAAAAACACAGTCACTTGACCAGGATGAAGTTCCTCCTCCTATCTGTCCAATCACTGCCCTCCTGGATATTGTTGTAAATCAGAAAGATTTTAGGCTCAGCAACACCAATCCTCTAGCTATCTTCCCCTGCCTCTAGATGTCTCCTTTTGAAACAGTTACAGCTCACAAATAATAAGTAGTCATTTTGGTGACAAAGGTCCTTTGTTCTCAAATGCTTTGGTACGTACGAGGTCAATTTTCCAAGGTTTTCCTTAATTGTATTTATTTATCTTCCAGATTCTTATGTCCTATTGATATCTTTAATATTCCATAAATTTAAAACGGAGGGATTTGAGATATTCGCATAAAAAAACAGTTCAATAGTTTCTTTTGCTTTTTTCTCCTATTTCTTTAATTTCCAATATAATCCGTTAAGACTTCCAAGAATCTCCAAACCATTATTTAGTTGGAAAAAATTTATTTTCCTTTTCTTTATTTAAATGGGGCTCTGCTTCCATTCCAAGCCCTAGCTTCTGTCTTTCACTTCCTGAATGTGTATTCTCCAAATTTACTTTCACTTTCATTTGTTATTCAATTAGCCGCAAATCTACAAATTCTCTCCAAGGCTTGTGCCTATTCTTATTTTTTCTTCGTGAGATCATCACTCACCCGACTTCAACAATTTGTTTCTTGATGCTTCTTCCTCCTGCCCATTCTTGTGGCCGCCGCAGCTTTGGTGCAGCTGCCATGATGGACTATGGCGCTGCATTCCTCCCCGCTGGGTCGGGGGAAAAGATCCGGAGCTATGGGGAGTTTGCCATCCCCCTGTTCGCTCCGGCGGCTCCCCCACTCTTCGCTGCCCCTTCGAGGCAGCTATGGTCCAATCCAAAGTTCGGATGGACCCCCTGGGTGGGCGGATATCAGCGCAAACTCCGGAGACATCGGGGTTTGCAACCGTCTCGCCCGCGATGCTGGCCACGCCTCTAACAGCTTTAGAAGAAAGTTTCAGATGGTGTGTCTTTGAACTATAGAAATTGAATTCCCTATTTAAACAAGAATCCAGAGGCAAAGAAAGTATGCAAGAATGGAATAGCAGACTATTCCCCATGGAGAGAGTTCTGAGGGTGTGGCCACACAACATTTTTTTGAAAGGAACTTATTATGGCTGCCTTTATAATTAGAGGCAGAGGAAAACAGCAAGAGTTGAATAGCTTTCTTGTGACTATTCCCATGAGGATTGATGTCGTTGGGACCACACAACAGTTTTAGAAGAGATTTCTAGATGGTGTGTCTTTGGATTATTGATTTAAGTGGAGAATTCCTTACTTAAGAAGAACCCAGAGGCAAAGAAAGAAAGTAAGTAAGAATGGAATAGTGGACTATTCCCACAGAGAAGGCGCTGCTGATGTTAGACACATGACATTTTTTTGAACGGAACTAATGGCTGCTTTTAGAATTATGTTAAGAAATTTATTTTAGAAAATGTTAATATCTATATTAAAATATGAGTGACAACTATGATAAAAATAATTGAGGTTTTGGGAAATGGAGGGAAAAATACTAGAATAAATTGGAATAAGAGGGAAATGAGTGTTATATTGAAGAAAAAAAATTCTTTTTTTGTTTTTACAAATCAGTAAGGTAATGAAAGGATTTGATAAAACTTCTAAGGAAAGAGTTAATATTTTGGGGGAATAACTGGGGGAAATAATTAGTGACTACCCTTGCAAATGTTAAATTTTCTGTTTGGTATTAAAATGGATTAGATGGAAAACTTTAAATATATGTTATTGATTTAGAAGCAGAGGAAGACAAAGGGAAGAATGAAATTGTCTATGTGATCTCTGGGCAGTTTTAAGAAAGAGATTTTAGATAGGATGACCTCTGATTAGTAATATAGATATAAAGCTGAGAGTGGTGAAATTTTAAAACGTAAATAGAATTTATTAATGATGTTGAAGGGAATTAAGCATGGGGACTAGACTTCATTTAAATATTTTCCTGAATGGGTTGAATTTGATTTACTTCTCTAATCCGATTGTGTGCAAATAAGTAATTGAATTTAAAGAAGAAGAAGGAAAATACATTGTATTAGACTATAACTTAGGTGAAACTTGATATGTTTAAAGATGTACCTGATCAATAATTTGTTCCCAATGATTTTTTTTATTATGTTTGTAAAAAAAATAAAAAAAAATTGACCAAAAAAAAGAAAGAAAAGATTTTAGGCTAAGGCCCATTCGTTCCATCAGGGTAAAAGGCAAGGAGGGAAAATAGCAAGACCAAGAGCACTTGCATATCGCTTCACAGTGCTTTACAGCCCTCTGTATGCAGTTTACAGAGTCAGCATATTGCCCCCAACAATCTGGAAAAATGAATGAAAGAATTCCTATCTCTGTAATGGTGCAATGAAATCCACAAAATGCTATTTTAAGGAGTCAGTCCATTGGTACAGACAGGATATCATCTCTGCTGATCGGCAATAATTCTGCAGGATATCAGAGCAGGCACTTTTTCGCCCGCCCAGGAAAAGCCAGCAATTAAACTATGGAGCTACTGTTCTTTCCAGTTAGCTTCAGAAGCCTGAAGGAAAAATCCCTTTGAACTTTCAAGACCTTCATTAGATCAAACAGCTTCTAACAGGAGACCTCAATCTCTTAAATATATTGACTTCATTTTCTGCATTTCTCAGTCAAGAGTCATCCTGAGTTGGGAACATGAGGAGAAGGACTTCCAGCTTGGAGAAGGCTGAAATCCACAGACTTTTCAATAGCTCCTTACTGGCAATGCATTTCTCTTGCTACGATGACCATGCTGACTTACCTATAATATTCTACATAGCTGACATCATTGGCAATCTTGGACAAGTCTACAGTGACATCACTCCACACAGGAAGCCCCGACAGCTGCAGCACAATATTGTCTGCCATCTGCTGCATGAATTTGAGCGTTTGTACATATTCACTGTGGGTTGCAAAGATTTCATTCAGGCGAGCCAAATGTTGCTCCAGAACTATTTTCATCTGTGTCTTAGTTCCTGAGACCTGTCAAAAGACAATAAGCAGACCTATGAGAACCAGCAGGCAGAGAGCTTCAATTCACTTGGACAGCAGAATGAATAACCACAATGACCTTGACTTATACAGGTAGTCCTCGACTTACGACAATTGAGCCCAAAATTTCTGTCGGTAAGTGAGAATTTGTTAAGTGTATTTTGCCCCATTTTATGACCTTTCTTGCCACAGTTGTTACAGTGAATCGCCACAGATGTTAAGTTAGCAACACGATTGTTAAGTGAATCTGGTTTCCCCATTGACATTGTTTCTCAGAATCACTGCAAAAAGTGATCACATGACCTTCAGACACAGCAATGGTCATCAATATGAACCAGTTGCCAAGCGTCTGAATTTTGATCACATGATCACGGGGATGCTGCAAAGGTTGTAAAATGGTCATAAGTCACTTTTTTCAGTGCTGTTGTAACTTTGAACGGTCACTAACTGAACTGTTGTAAGCCGAGGACTACCTGTATATTGATCTGGATAGGCCAAGTCATCTTATGCAATCATCACCCCAAGAATAAAGATGACACAAAGGGGATGGTGACTAACTTTCTTCATTTATATATATTATAATCTAGAACAGCTTTCCTCAGGCTGATGTCTTCCAGATGCATTACATATCAATTCCCATAAATCCCCAGTGGAAAGGCTCTTCTCACAATAGTAGATAATGAAATTATCCTTCTCAAAAGCAAGTTAAATTAGCACCATGGGACTGGAATGAACCAAATCTATCCAGGCATCAGGGCCTGTTCACAGGCTCATCTTTCAGCTATCCTCCCATCTAATTTATTAAAGGCACATTGGGAAAGGAGACCCAGGAAGAAAGGAGGGGCAAAGCAGCTACAAATGGACATGAAAATTGCTGGTCATTTGCCCACAGTTTCAGGTTCAGGTTATCTCCTTTGCTTTCCATGTAAAGGTGCAAGATAATTTTCTGCAATTCTGGTGCGTAAAGTAGAACTCCTAACATGCCAGGAAGTCATGTATTGAAAGGTACCATATTGTAGAAGGCCGGTTTGTGTTTTTTCCTCAACTGAAAAACAGAGTATTTATGGAAGGAGTATTTTTGTATATACAGTGTGTGTGTGTGTGTGTGAGAGAGAAAGAGAGAGAGAGAGAGAGAGGGAGAGATGGAGAGAGAGATGGAGATCAATAATGGAGAAGGAAAGATCTAGACCAGGGGTATCAAATTCAAGGCCCAGGGGCTGAATCCGGCCCGCGCAAAGCTTAGATCTGGCCCACTGGGCTGCCCTAGAAATAGAGAAGGACCAGCCCATGGCGCCTCTGCTAGTGTCCTTCGGGAGAAGGGCGGTATAAAAATTAAATTAAATAAATAAATAAATAAATAGTGAAAATGGAGCTCGGGAAGGCCATCCGCAGCCCTCCCGAGCTCCGTTTTCACTGGCAGAGGGTTGCAGGAGGCCATCGCAGCCAAAAACAGCGCTCAGGAGCCTGTTTCCACTAGCAGAACGCTTGGGCCACCAGAGGCGCCCCCGAAATAAGTGAAGTCGAGCTGGCCACGCCCACCCTGGCCACGCCCAGCCCAGCCCCCTGAGGTCAAACACAACCCTGATGCGGCCCTCAATGAAATAGAGTTTGACACCTCTGATCTAGACATACTGTACTCCTAATCATAATCATAATCTATTCCTCAGATTATTAGTAGACCACCAGCATTCAGGAATGTAAACATAAAACAGAAGAGTCTCTCTGTGAGTGATGTGGGTGGTTTCTAAATTTGATATATAAATATAGCATCAACCCAGAAAAATACAAATAAACAAGAATTTGTTTAGCACGATTTCACTAAAATGAGAATGAGAGTTACATTCTCCAATCTCATCACCTTGTGGTGCTCCTTGCTGCTCAGCTTATAAGCATTACTATTTAGTTGTGGCCCTCTGCCAAGAATTCCAGAGGTACTTCTAATTAGCCAGATACCACAGGTGATAGGCTACTTTTCCTGGGCATGATGCCACTTGAAATGCTCTAGCATTGCGTTCTTAGTTGCAGCAGGAAACTGCAAAGAGAGATGCTGGCAAAATGCCTGAGCTCTAGCAAGGCCTTGGAGAGGCTGGTGAAATTAGTCAATACAGGTACAGTTCTATAAGAAAGTACCTGCTCCCTTTCAGTTTTTCTGAACTGTTATATTTTTTCTCCCCAACAAACATTCTCAGAATTCATATGTGTTCTACAAGGGTCAACCTGGGGAGGGGAAAAAAATCTCTCTTAGATAAAAGTGGTTGTGCCACTTCTAGTAACATTACCTGCAACCAAACACTTCTTCCAATTGGCGTTCTATCTCTCACATTAATGTTTGGAAATTATGGCTCACTCCTGTGTGGTGAATTGTTTAGATGCAGAAGTACCTCAAGGTTTTTGAGCATGATATAGTCATTTCAGGTCCTGCTGCTATATTTCTATGGGGCTTGGGTTGGATTTTTATTGGCCATTCCAAGGCTATATATTTATTTAATTATTATTATTTGGAAAACGTATATTGCTGTCTACTGTCTCACCGCGACTCAAGGTGGCTCACAGGAAATAAAAACACAATGTAAAATAAATAAATAAAATATAAAAATCGTAAAATATTAAAAAAAAAACTTGCCCCCACCCCGGCGACAACACACACTCATACCAGCCATTTAATGGGCTCCATCCCACTCTGGGTTCCTCAGACCCAATGGCAGAACCACATCATCAGGGCCTTCTGAAAGAGTGTCAGAGTGGGGGCCAGTCTAATTTCTGGAGGGATGATGTTCCAAAGGGAGGGAGCCATCACAGAGAAGGCCCTTTTTCTGTGTCTCACCAGATGTATCTCCTTAGGGGATGGGACCCACAACATTCCTTGCCTCCACACTCTAGTAGGTTGGGTGGATGTGACTGGCAAGAGATGGTCCCTCAGGTGACCTGGTCCCAAGTCATGAAGGGCTTTAAAGGTGAAAACCAGCCCCTTGAATTGCATCTGGAAGCAAATCGTCAGGAGATGACACATATGCACACTGAGGCCTGTATAAAACCATGCGGGCTGCTGTATTTTGCACCAACTGGAGGTTCCAGATGCCTTTCATTTACAGCCCCATGTAGAGTGTGTTACAATAGTCAAGATGGAAGGTGACTAGGGCATGAGTGACCATGAGTAGGGATTGTTGGTCCAGGAAAAGGTGTAACTGGCACACAACCTGCAGTTGCACAAAGGGTCTCCTGGCCACGACTGCCATCTGCTTTTCGAGCAGGAGTCGTGAGTCTAGGAGAACCCCAGATTATGCACTGGGGTAGTGCCACCCCATCCAATTCTCCCTGGACCAAAGAACACCAAACCAAGAGCTATTCGGTCTTACTGGAGTTCAGTTTCAACCCATTGTTCCCCATCCAGCTCCTAACAGCCTCCTGGCATTGAGAGAAGGAGGTCACGGCATTGCTTAACTCACCATGGGCTGAAATATATAACTGAGTATCATCAGCATATTGATGATATATCAGTCCATGATATATCACCCCAACGGCTTCCTGTAGATGTTGCAGAGAGTTGCAGAGAGAGTACCGATCCCTGTGGCACCCCACAAAGCAGTGGGCGAGGGCTGGATCTCCTGCCTCCTATCAATACCGATCATTAGAATAGAATAAAAAAGTTGGAAGGGACCTTGGAGGTCTTCAACCCCCTGCTCAGGCAGGAAACTCTATATCTTTTCAGGTATAAATGGTTGTCCAATCTCTTCTTAAAAATTTCCAGAAGCATTCACAACTTTTGGGGCAAGTTGTTCCACTGATTATTTAACTGTCAGGAAATTTCTCCTTAGTTCTTAGGTTGCTTCTCTCTTTGATTAGTTGTCCTTCACCCATTCTTTTGTAAATTTACTTGTATGCTTGGGTCACTGACTTATTCACTTAATGGACAGATGGCCCGATATTATTCTGTAGAATTCTCTGAAACAAACCAAAATGTATCCTTTCTTCAATAATGGTAAGTCATCTAGGCCCTGAAGCTGCATACCATCTCCAAACCATGACATTATTACCTCCGTGTTTGACAGATGAAATGTGGTTCTTCTTGTGGTGCATAATATTTGTCAGTCAGTCCTCTATTAGACATGAACACATCTGTGTAACTCAGAAGTTTTACTTTTGATATTTGTTCAAAGAACATTTTGCCAGACATTTAGAGTCATCCATTGGGGTGGGGTGGGGGTTTCTGACAAACCTGAGATGAACCACACTGTTCTTCATAGTGACCAATAGCACTCAACATATTAAAACTATCATGAATCCTTTCACTCAGTGTTTCTCTGATAGTAGTCATTAACACTAAATTTAGCTAAGTTGAAAAATGCCTGCATATCTCTGAAATTCTTCAGGACATTTTTGGGAATTCCTGGACAATTTTAAGTTTTGCTCTTTGCCTGATTTTGACAGCCCCTTTAAGAAAGTGCACTATTGCCTCAATTTTCCTCATTGCAAAATTGTTTCTGATTGTGAGTCTGGAGTCTCAACTCTTGAGAAATGGTTTTGAAATCTCTCCCCCCCATCCACATCAATAGGCAACAATTTTGTTGAAATGGCAATCTTAACAGATTTCTTTTAGCGGGGCATGACTTACTTGAGACATCTGAGTGGTGACCTCTGTGACGAGGGAGCCAAAGTTAGTAGTGTATTTATTTAGGATTGAGCTGAGTCAAACCAGCACTGATTATTTAGTGAGATACACAATTGGTCTTAGTTATTCTTTAACTGAATTTACTGTTTCCAGTGAACAATACTAGAACATCACATTTTTGGATAACTTTATGAAATAAATGAAACAAGGACCCTATGTTTGTCTTCTTCTTTCAGACTCCTTTTATATGTCATAGGGATCCACGTGAAGCTCTGATAACATTTGTTGGCAAAGATATGTAAAATTACAGAAAATCCCAAAGGGATCCTATAGCCGTACAGCAAAAGCAGGATGAGACAATTAGAAGGATGTTATATCACCATGGCTACATTCCCACTCACTCACTCATATCCTTTTGGCCCTCTCAATGCTTCTTTGTTCAACAGTCTTCCTCCCCCTTCTGTTTCAAGCAACCCTTCCTCAGACAATATGTTCCCATGGGTTATCTCAGCCCAAATCCTTACACTATGATCTCAGTTCCCTTCAACGGTAATAAAATAATTTCAGATAACTGCTCTGAAGTTAACCAGAGCCAAGCCATTTCTTGATAGCACAAAAGTCCATTTAGTCCATTTTACTGACTAACTAAAGTGAACATTTTCAATCTCAAATTCATATTTCTGACTTCCTGTTTTTGCAGCCGATATGCCTTCCGGAAAAAGGGAAACTATCGAACTTGCTTATATCCAACAGAGACAGTATATGATGCAACCACCTCTTTCACATTATGCCATTCTGAAGTACAGATGATAGTAGCTTCAGGGAAAAATATAATGATAGACTGTGGATCTGTTGATATGAATCAATTCTTTGTCCAGTACTAACTGTCAGTTTCACCTCACCGAGAGGAATGAACCACTTAGGTAAAATTGCAGGAAATCTGTGAAAACCATGTCGAAGAATTTCAGCAGCTGTAATGATTCAAGAGCAAGCCTTATTTAAGTAAAGGGTATTCAAACCCACTTAGATATAATTTTCCTTCCTGCACTCTTCTCAAGGGCTCTCTTTTTTTGTTCACGTTGGCGTGTCTTCATCTGCCCTTTATTTTACAACTGCCCAAATTGCTATCAACCTGGCTATGAAATAAGGCAATTCCTTGATCAAGTCTGCCAGCTTGATCAGACCAGTCAGAGAACATTTTCTTCAAGGCCCCAATCAGGGGGTAGTATAGGATCTCCTGCTTGAGCAGGTGGCTGGACTAGAAGATCTCCAAAGTCTCTTCCAGCTCTGTTCTGATTGATCAACAATAAATACCTGAAGGTGGACATTCTGTAGCATTCTTCTCCTATGGAATACTGGTGAGATGGCCACAATTCTTATCCAAAAGATCCAAAACTTGTCCAGAAATGTTAAGATCAAGCTTTCCTAGAGGGTCATTTGAGATTGATTTTAGATCCATCAATATAAAATTTCCAGAAGTTCTTAGCAGGAAAGCTAACCGTATGAAGTAGAAAAGAGATTTCAACAACAGTAGACCTCTTGGTATTAGCTATTCCAATGGATGACCATTCCAGTGGAATCTTATTCTCAGATAGCTGCTTCAACTTCCAGCATTCCATAAAACCTATCTAAGGCTGTTCCCCTCAGAAGAGATGCCTTACCAGTGAATCAACCCCTGAGAGGGTGTGATTAGCATTATCAAGGGCGTAGATCAGCTGATAAATCCCATCGTTGGTTTCGCTGTTGCCATAAAACCCAATGCCAACAGCCGCACTAAAAAAAGAGAGGAAATACAGAAATGTGAGTAAATAGAAAAAGTTACAAATCAGAGCCATTTGATAATAGCAGCATCACTAAGTTTCAGACTGAAAATCATTAGAGTGTTCTATCTATTGAAAATATTTTTTTTAAAAAAACCCTTCAAATCTTTCCTATAATAGGGGTTGCTCTCTCTCTCTCTCTCTCCCCCCCTTCTCCTCCCCCCTCCCTCTTCCTCCCCCTTATTCTTATTCTGTGAAACAACTTGAATTTCTTTTTTTAGAACTGGCCTGTCAAAACTGACGGCCTGCGGAGACCAGGCAAACCTGGTCCGCAAAGGCAAAAAACGTCGATACATCACAATATGTCATGTGACACGATCGAGTTTGACACCTGTGCTTTAGAATAATAACAGCAGACTTTTGCTTTGGTTTTTTAAGCAGCAATGGGAATAAAGGCCTGATGACTCTGTGAAGTCCAATAAAGGGTTTCTATACACGAAGCTGATGAAGAATTTTCACAGATTCAGACTTCTTTACTTAATGAAATGTACTATTTCATTGTTTTTTTTTTAAAAAGCACATCATTTCTGACTATTCTCTGAGTCTTTTATAAATAGTTGGGATTGGGAGTTGATTAACTCCTTTCATTTAGCCTAAGGCAGGGGTCTGCAAACTTGGCTCTTTTAAGACTTGTGGACCAACTCCCAGAGTTGAAGTCCACAAGTCTTAAAAGAGCCAAGTTTGCAGAACTCTGGCCTAAGGAATGACCTATCCTGCAGGTCAACTATCTGACTCCTCAGGAAATTCAATGGGATCTTCAGAAAAGAAACCTACCTTTCTCTATCCAAGCATAATCCCAGATTGTGTGTTTAGACCAAGGGTTAATCCTTATTGTATATTACACTATAGTTGATTAATATTAATATTGTTACTACTATTGTGTAATACAATCGCACAAATGATGACAGCATGTTTACCACAGAGGGTGGATTACTTCTAGAGTAACCCAAGGAAAGCAGAAGACAGTTTCACAGTGCATGCCACATTTCATTCTGTAGGCCCACAATGAGAATTGTTCTCACTGGGGAATGGACTGTTTCCCACAGGAAGACAGCTTTGGGTTTTGCCATATAGTAAGATTCTGAATGGCAGAGCATCCTGCTTGCTGTATCTAAATGAGAGCTAACAGTTTAAGAGCAATTTACTACATAAAGGACCTCCATATAAATTCTATAAATCAATCAATCCATTCAATATTAGGGATCCCTCTCTAAGCCCTGATGCCATAGCAGATCGTAAGAGTTCCCTGAGAATCCCTAAAAGGTAAAGGTAAAGGTTCCCTCGCACATACGTGCTAGTCGTTGCCGACTCTAGGGGGTGGTGTTCATCTCCGTTTCAAAGCCGAAGAGCCAGCGCTGTCCAAAGACGTCTCCGTGGTCATGTGGCCGGCATGACTCAACACCAAAGGCGCACGGAACGCTGTTACCTTCCCACCAAAGGTGGTCCCTATTTTTTCTACTTGCATTTTTACATGCTTTCGAAACTGCTAGGTTGGCAGAAGCTGGGACAAGTAACGGGAGCTCACCCCGTTACACAGCAGCACTAGGGATTCGAACCGCTGAGCTGCCGACCTTTCGATCGACAAGCTCAACGTCCTATCCCCTGAGCCACCGCCTCCCTTTGAGAATCCCTAGAAGCTGCTAAATGAAGGAAAGACAGAGAAATTAGCTGTCTGGAATTCCCAATCAATTAATGCAATAATAAAAGTAACCTAAAGAAATTCCTTCTTTTTGCCATGATATCCTCACTATTTTTTTTGTGGCTTTAGTAAGCCATTTGGATTGAAGAAACATTTTTTATTTAAGCCCAATTTCACCAGATGGATTCAAGAATCTTGGACACATTTCACATCACATCTGATGTTAAATACATACAATGTTCTTGTTTAAGTAAAAGTAAAGAGGTATGGTTATGCCTATGTGACACCCATATACATATTATACACACATTATTTTCATATTTCATGAAAATAGACAATTTTCATGAAAATAGGCAATTTTCATGAAAATAGGTAATTTTCATGGCCTATTTGTAGAAAAAGTTGCAAAGAAAAGGACAAGCAATGTGAAAAAATGGTCAGAAGAGTGTTTTTAAAGTCTGGTTTCTATAGAATAATCAGCACACATTGCACTCTGTGAAATACTTTGCTTTTAGCTGATCTAGATTTTAAATTCTACACATATGGGAGAAGGAGAAACAAGAATACCACCACCCCCTTTTAAAAATCAATATGTACACCCTCTGCCAAGCAGAAAGCTATGCTGCATTTTCCAAGTGTTCTTATTATCACTTCCAAATCAGAATTTTGCTGAAGACCTTTTTCAGGTACAGTTAAGAAATTAATCTCTATCTAATTTTTACATTCACTCTTTCTACTTTTTCTTTTGTAGAAGGGAACAATAACAGCATTCTTCCAATTGTCAGGCACATATGCAGCCTTTTACACAAACGCGCTACATAATCACTCCATAAACAAACCACATCCCTATTTTAACATTTCTTCAGTTACACCTGCCCCCTTATTATTTTCAGCCTACCCATAGCATTTATGGTTTCCTTTTCATCCATTTTTCTGGAATATTAACATTTATAGCATTCATTTCAAATCCACTTTTATATCACTCCCATTTCATATAAATCTCCGACAGCCTCCCACCGACCCGTGCACTCTCACAGAGAGGGACTCCTCAGGGTGCCGTCTGCCAAGCAATGTCGGCTGGCGGCCCCCAGGGGAAGGGCCTTCTCTGTGGGGGCTCCTACCCTCTGGAATGAACTTCCCACAGGACTCCGCCAACTTCCTGACCTTCGAACCTTTCGCCGCGAGCTGAAAACATATTTGTTCATTTGCGCAGGACTGGCATAGGATTTTAGATTTTATATGGTTTTAATTTTTAATGGGTTTTATTGTTTTAAATTTATCTTAATCTGGGCCAAATTGAATAAGTTTTTTAAACAGTATTTTATCTTGTATTTATATTGCTGCTCTGTTTTATCTGGCTGTAAACTGCCCTGAGTCCTTCGGGAGAAGGGCGGTATAAAAATCTAATTAAATAAAATAAATAAAATAAAATAAATAATAATAAAATAAATCTCCATTCCTTCGACAATTCTCTTCCTTCAGCTTCATCTCAGATTGTAGTTCAACATTTTAATTTTTTGTGTTTACTCTCCTCAAGGCTCCTGGTTTATGTTTCTTCACTCATTTCCACCAGACATTCTTTGCAGCTTTTTTTTCTATATACATTATTATACAATATAATTTTAATTATCTTCATTTTTCAAGAACTTGCTCTCAATTCTCTTTTTTTCTTCAACCACAATCTCTTTCCCTTCATTTCTTCAGACTCTAAAGACTGGCCTCTTTGCCAAGGCCTTTGCCAAGGGTGATGGAAACCCCCTTTTCCTTTGTTCCCATTGGTTTCCTCATTTCTGCCTTCTTTATTCTTCTTTGTACAGGAAGTCCTCGATTTACAATAGTTCATTTAGTGACCGTTCAAAGTTATAATAGCACTGAAAAAAGTGACTTATGTCCTTTTTTCACACTTATGACCATTGCAGCATCCCCTTGGTCATGATCAAAATTCAGAGGCATGGCCACCTACTCATATTTATGACAGTTTCAGTGTTCCGGGGGCCATGTGATCAACTTTTGCAACCTTATGACAAGTAAAGTCAATGGGGAAGCCAGAATGATTTTTACAACCTTGTTACTAACTTAACAACTGCAGTGATTCGCTTAACAACTGTGCCAAGAAATGTCATAAAATGGGGCAAAACTCACTTAACAACTGTCTCGTTTAGCAACAGAAATTTTGGGCTCAATTGAGGACGTAAATCGAGGACTACCTGTACTTAGTTGTTTCCTTGTTTTTAAATGGTTTTAACCATTTGTAAACTGCCCAGAGTTGCTGGGAATTGGATGGCATATAAAGTTAATAAACTTTTATTATTCACCTAGCATCCTTTTCACAATTCCCATTATTGCAACCTCACCCACCCACATGGCGGTCCAAAATATTTTTTTTTACTCCCTTCCAAGCATTTCCACATACTGTTTCCTTTCATACACTTTCCATTTATTCTGTGAGGAGAGTACAAAAGATACTAATTCTAAACATTTTATTGTCTGAAATCCTTCGCAAGGAACATGACAGGGAAGAGATGAGAAAGGAAGACATATTGGGCCAACATGAGAAATGGCCTACTTTACAGAGAGCATGGATGGGCAGTTGAACTACCTACGATTCGTATAGTTTTTGTCCTCCAAAAGACTGTAGGATGGCCTGATGATCAACACGGTCCCTTGGCTACTGTTTGGGAAAGGACTGCAGGTTTTCTGCTGACATTAATGGCATGACACCAAGCAATCTAATTTCTGCCAGCTAACTGTTAATGTAATAGTAATAAGAAATCAGTGAACTGTTAACAGCTGGAAGAAAGCTTCATTACTTTCTCTTTCTTCTGAGTAATTCAAGACCGCAGTACAAGGGAGGGAGAGACAGAGAGAGCCAAAGGTCTGAGGGGAACTGGGTGGTGGAGCTGTGAAAGGGTTCTAATCCAAACTGTTTCAAATTAAATATAAATCAAATCAAATTGAAAACATTCTGCTTTGAATAGAAAAGATCTGCTCTGAGTGCAAAACAGACGGGTTTAAACATTTCAAATGGGCTCCAAGTTTGAGTTGGATCTGTTACAGTAACCGTATAACAGTCAGAAGGGACCTTGGAAGTCTTCTAGTCCAACCCACTGCTGAAGCAGAGGAGCCTATACATTTTTTAGTATTTTTTATATTTTATTTATTTGTCACAACAGTATATATAAGCATAAGCATGAAATAACTATACGATATATAAGCATATATATATTTTCTGCAATTAAAATTGGAGCGGTTCACATTAAGCTTAAATCTATTGTGTGCTCGTGTATTATTGCAATTGAAGCTGAAGTAGTCTTCAACAGGAGGGACATTATAACAGATGATTCTATGAGTTAAACTCAGGTCATGTCGAAGGCGGTGGAGTTCTAAATTTTCTAAACCCAGGATTTCAAGTCTGGTGGCATAAGGTATTTCCAAAAAAATGGATGTCCAATCTCTTCTTAAAAACCTCCAGTGACGGAGCACTCACAACTTCTGAAGACAAGCCATTCCACTGAATAATTGTTCTCAGTCAGGAAATTTTCCTTTAGTTGTAGGTTGGATCTCTCTTCGATAAGTTTCCAACCATTGCTTTTCGTTCTGCCCTCAGGTGCTTTGGAAAATAGCCTTTCCTCTCTGTGGCAACTCCTCAAACATTGGAAGACTGCTATCAAGTCACCCATGGGGGCCTTCCCTTCATTAGACTAGAGTAGACATACTCAGTTCATGCAACTGTTCATCATTTTATTCTCCAGTATCCTAATCATCTTTGTTGTTCTTCTCTGCACTCTTTCTAGACTCTCAACATCTTTTTTGTATTGTAGTGACCAAAACTGGACTCAGTATTCTAAGTGTGGTCTTACTAGTGCAATATAAAGCAGTACTAACACTTCATGTGATCTTGATACCATTCCTCTGTTGATGCAGTTTAGGACTGCATTGGAGTTTTTGGCAGTTGTAACACACTGCTGACTCATATTTATTCACTAGGTTATCCACTAGGACTCCTAGTTCCCTTTCACAGTTAGTGCTGTTGAGTCAGATACCACCTATTCTATACCTGTGCATTGGGTTTTCTTGCCTAAGTGTAACATCCTACTTTTCTCATCACTGAATTTCATTTTATTAGATAGAGCTCACTGTTCAAGTCTGTCAAGATCCTTCTGAATCTTGAGCCTATGTTCTAAAGCTGTGATGGCGAACCTTTGACATTCCTGCATGCCGGCCTGCGTGTGCCGGAAGTGGCACGCAAAGCCATCCCACAAGGTATGCATGGCCCCAATGGCCTTCATGTGCGCGGGAGTGGCAATACCCCGAAGAGCGGTGGTCCATTGCGCATGTGTGAGCCGGCACCCAAACACCCAGATACCAGCATGGAAGCGCGCCAGATGAAAAGCTGGCCATCGCACATACGCGCAATATCAACCCGGAAGGTTGGGTGCCAGGCTGTGCATGTGTGCCAGAACGCCACTCTTCTGGGTTCTGCTGCTCCCGCTCCCGCAATGGCCAGCTGACCGGCGCGCGTGTGATCACAGGAATGCGGAAGAGGAACCAGTGAGGCCACGCATTCTTCACGAGATGGTTTCGCGTGCCGCTTCCGGCATGCATGCCATAAGTTCGCCAACGCTGTTCTAAAGTGTTGGGTATTCCCCCGAGCTTGGTGTCGTCTGTAAATTTGATGAGTTCCCCTTTTATCTCCTCGTCCAAATTGTTTATGAAGATGCTCAAGAGTATTGGGACTAAGAGAGAACATTGGGGTATCCCACTGCATGCTTCCCTCCATGTTGATGTAGTTTCATTGAAGGCTACACATTGTGTGTGGTTGGTCAGAGTGTTATGAATCCATCTGAAGATTAAGCTGTCTATCCCATTTTTTTTTTAACCAAGAAATAGGCTGTGATCTACTTTGTCAAATGCCTTACTGAAGTCCAAGTATACAATGTCCACAGCATTTTGCTGGTCCACTAACTTAGTCATTTTGTCAAAGAATGCAATAATGTTTGTCTGGAATCATATGTTTTACAGTAATAGCTTTACTTGTTTCAAAGTGTTTGAAGATCCGTTGCTTATTTTTTTCAGGATTTGATGCGAGACTGATTGGTCTGTAGTTTCTTAAATATTTCCCCCCCTTTTTTGGAAGATTAAAATCACATCAGCTTTTTTCCAGTCCTCTGTTAGTTCCCAGGATCTTTGAAAGATATGGTTCAGTAGTTTCAACATCACATCTGCCAGCTCTTTCAGAATTCTGAGATATAAACCATCTGGTCCTGGTGATTTGAACTCATCTAGAGTGAATAGATGTTGTCTTACCCCTTCTAGGAGAACCATTGTTTTTGAGCAAAAACCAACCCAACCCATTTCCAAAATGCTCAATACAACCATCTCAGCTTCAAGCACTCTTGCCTAGTTGCTCTATGTTCCTAATGGGGTGTTACTCATTCAGGACAATTCAACTCATATCCCTAGTACATGAGCACACATAAGTGATGCATGTACACATGTAGCCTTTTGGGTAGGTAAACTTATAGCCAATGGATTGCTCACCCATGAAACTATTTTTGTGTAAAGAATATTCTAAAACCTGCCTGTGGATCAGCTTCCAGCTTTGGGATTTATTGGCATTTATATCCACTGTATCCATTTATAGGCATTATGTAAGGCAATCTACTCTAAGGCAGGTTTCAGTTCTATTCCTTTGTAAGATGCTTTTAAAACGGAAAGAATTGAACATATGACATATCCAATACAAACTGCAGACACTGCAAAATAGATGGAAAAAAGGCACAAGCAATTTGCTGGTCTATTTCAGGTGCCTTCTTATAAAGAGAACATACACTTTTCAGTCCAAGGATTTTTAAGTCACTGAAAGTTAATAGATATTGTAAATGTAGGACCTTGCCAATTTACAACCTAAACAGTTTTCAGTAAGTTTACAATTTAGATAAGGGCTAATGTCTACAATATTTCAGCTTTTCTGGATTCAACTCCCATACTTTCCAGCTAGCAAGGAATTGAAAATTGAAGTCCAAAACATTTGGATCAAATTGGGGACAAATGAAATTCCCAGCTAATTCAACAGAGGATGGTCAACCTCATTTCATTCCCACTACTTATAAATGAGTATTTGGCTTGCATCCAAACGCTGAGAGATTGAGGCTAAAAAGCCACCCCCCCCAAAAAAAACACCCCACCTTTTTTGTTATGAAGAATTATGAAAATTTGCAAAAAAAAATTGCTTTGGGTGAAAAATATTTTTTTGGTAAAACTTCAATGATGCCTGTCGCATGGAGCTCGGATCTCAAACCTGGGCTGCCGGCTTTCTAGCACTGAGCCATCACGCTGCCCCTAAAAGAGGCAAGGATGATTAAAATGTAATGGTAGAAATGAAAAGGCAGTGGTACTTACCCTACTAGCTATTTGCTCCTCTGTAAGCCCCACGAGAGGCCACAGAGTCATGTTTGTTTTTTTTTGTTTACATTTATACCCCGCCCTTCTCCGAGGACTCAGGGCGGCTTACAGTGTATAAGGCAATAGTCTCATTCTATTTGTATATTTTTACAAAGTCAACTTATTGCCCCCCCAACAATCTGGGTCCTCATTTTACCTACCTTATAAAGGATGGAAGGCTGAGTCAACCTTGGGCCGGGCTCGAACCTGCAGTAATTGCAGGCTACTGTGTTCTTAATAACAGGCTTTACCAGCGTGAGCTAAACCGGCCCCTTTCACACCTTTTCAGAAGGCCAGGAGAATAGGGGTCTACCTCAATTCTGGGGGGGGGGGCAATGTTCCACAGAGTGGGCTCTATTCCTGGACCCCAGCAGTCAGAGTTCTTTAGCTACCCTGGTCTGCAAATACTTCCCCTGACTGAACAGGTGCGGGCTGATATAATGGAGAGAAGATGGTTCTGTAGGTAACCTGGCTCTAAGCCAACATAAGGGTTTAAAGGTCATAAGCAACACTTTGACTTTATATCCCTCTGCTCCCAATAGTTCATTAGCATCAGTGCTTGTTTTTATAGAGTTGCATGCAAAGGTTTAGGCATTTCTGGTCTGATTGTATGTTTCACTGAATGCCTATTTCAGGGGTCTGCAAACTTGGCTCTTTTAAGACTTGTGAACTTCAACTCCCAGAGTTCCTCAGCCAGCAAAGCAAATAAGCAATGTCCCAAAGCATTATTAACTTTATCAGAATTCAGTTTCAAATTAATTTTTAATAATTTGCATAGGGTTCGGATAACAAAACTGCCATGAAATGGCAAATGAACACAGCAATTTAAGCACTTCAACCTGTGCAGAGTTTCAGACATTTTAAAACACTGATTTCATGCATGCTTGCTTTTGCACAAGTCTGGGATGTAAATGATATAAACATTTCAAATTTCAACTGTCTACATTTATCTTTCCCTGAGGGATTTCTCTGGATGAGGGGTTTCTCCAGCCTGGATTATGGTATATTATGATATTATGTGGATTGTGTTATTATTATAAGGTGTCTGTCAGTGTTGTAAAGCTGAGTTCATGAATGTTTAAGTGCCTTTAGAATAAGAACAAGTCCTTTTGTACTATACTAGAAAGCATTTTTTCACTTTTCACTTTTAAGTGACCTGAGGTAAATCCACCACTGAAAAGAATAGAAGATAAAACAAAAATGTCTTATTACTAACAACTAATGTGTAGATAGTAAAAGCCTCAAAATAGACTGGATGAATTAAATAATTCTATTGATTAAAGAATTATCCCAGAAAATATGTTTGCTATGCACAAGATGGTTATAATTACACACATCCATTTTCAAACAGAGACTTTACAGAAGAAGACATCAAGCGTATTGTGTTTTCTGTTGATTTGTCTGGGGATAAAGTCTGGCAAGTTTCTAAATCTTCTTTACAATTTTCCTATTTTTTTAAAAAAAAAACCTATTGCAGCTAATTTAACAGTGTAACCTTACACTTTCTAGTTTCCTTGGGAGAAGTGCAGAAGAGAAAGAAAAGTCCAAAGCTTCTGAAAAAAAACTTGGTTGCTTAGGAAGACAGAGGAAATGCAGGAGGGTGAATGTCATTGTTAATTACTTAGCAGGATTATACGGGAAAGCTATTTAGTTTGTGACTCCTGTTCAACTATCCTTGATGCCTTAACCAATAAAAATGATTCATGCTTGCCAACTTTCCTTTTATTTTTTAATGGTTTCCCTGTTTCAGATGGGCTGCACTTTTTAAACGCTGATGTGCATTTCTCCAGTTGAACTGTACAGAAGAGTATTCAGCTATGGCTATGTTTATCTCCTGCTCATTAAACATTGATGCCAGCTTTGAATTACATTCCCCACGTGGAACATTGTTTTAAGGCTTCCGCGTGGAAGTATGTTGTAGGAGATTACAGACCATTATAGAAAGCATCCCTGGCAGCTCCTCTCTACTCTTCCACAAAAAACAAGCAATATTGGCTTGGAGACGCTACAAGGCATGGCCTATCCATTTGGTTAATGCAACTCACATGCTGGCAATGACATATAACGTCCCACACGCGCAGAGTCAGTGACATATAATAAAAAAATCATGGTCAATCATAGGATACTTACTGAGGCAATTTTTAACCAGAGGAGTAAATTCTGTTCTTCCACCATCCCCTCCCCCGGGGAAAAATTAGTTGGCTCTCTTTTCTACTATAATTACCATATTTTTCGGAATATAAGACACACTTCCCCCCCTAAAAGAGGATGGAAATGTTGGTGCATCTTACACACCAAATACAGCCATTTTTGGCCTCTCGAAGCCCCGCCCCACTCGTCCCATTTTTGTGAAAAGTGGGTCCGTTTTTGCAAAAAATGGGGCACACAGAGGGTTTGGGAGGCCTGTAGAGTGTTCCTGGGGGCTGGGGAGGGCAAAAATGCCCCCGTTTTTGTGAAAAATGGGGACCTTTTTGCCCTCCCCCATTTTTACAAAAAACGGGCCATGCAGAGGTTTTGGGAGGCCTACAGAGTGATCCTGGGGACCAGGGGAGGGCAAATTATTTTTTTCTTACTTACTTCTTCGAAATCTTGGTGCGTCCTATACACCGGTGCATTTTATAGTCCAAAAAATACGGTACTTTATATTTTAAAGTAATGTCATCCCAGAAACATATAATCTGCAATCATAAGGAAACAGATAGGCCCTCCGAAACAAAGCCCAAAGAGCCAACAAAAGTTACTTTTTAATTAGGCAAAATAATTAAAAGAACTTGGAAGTAATCATATTAAATGTAATTAATTAATGTCATCTAAAGCAGGGGTCCCCAACCCCTGGGCTGCAGCCCACCACTGGGCCATGGCCTATTTGAAACCAGGGCACGTGAGCAGTGGGCTGGCGAGTGGTGGGCCGGCACACATGTCCCACCATCCATGTGTGTGTGGCGGCCTACTGCTAATGCAGCCCAGTTCTCCTTTCTACCCCCACCTCCCACTGATCTAAAGTATCTTATATCAAGTTTAATTTTTGTTCTGACTCTGAACACATCCAGTGTGGTTTTTTTTTAATCAAAACATACTCTTCTATTACATTATTGCAAGTTACAATTTATTCAATTTTCAATATGCATTCAAAATTACATTCAAATAAAACCAGAGATACAGATTAAAGGCAGGATTGTATACACAGTATTGCACCTATTTTGAGGTCACTGTATTTGTTACCACTTGGCTTCCTGACACAATTTATAAATCCCACTACAGTGTAGGGGGAGCTTAAGTGAGCGACTCTTAATCAGGCAGGTTTCTAATTGTCTAGAAAGAACCTATTCAGAATCCCTCCTCCAGGTGAGATGCAAGCAGTTTGGGCTAGAAGTCAGACCTATAAATTTAGGAAATGCATTAACTCAAGTAATATGAATGACCTTGACTCTTTTCTTCTTCTGGAAGGCCTTAAACACCATAGCCTCTCCTTTAGCGACTGCAATACATTCCTTATATTGGAAATGATATTATGTGAATATAACTTTTCAATAAAATAAAATTAGCTCATCTGGTGTTGTTTCTTGTCTGGTCTACCTTGTAAGGGTGACATCTTGCAAATCTGAAAGAATATTTCTCCCAGTTTCCTTTGCAGCCTAAAAAATTGGGGAGTCCTCTTGTCCCACCCACATTCTGAGCCTCCTGCTCCACCCACATTCCTGCTGTGGGTTCAGTTGCTTTTTATCTAACCCTGTGCTCTGTCTGTCAAGATCAGGGGTGTCAAACTGGTGGCCCATGGGCTATTTATTTATTTATTTATTCGATTTTTATACCGCCCTTCTCCCGAAGGACTCAGGGCGGTGTACAGCCAAATAAAAAGTGCAATATATAAATTAAAACAAGACTAAAACAAACATATTAAAAAATGGCCAAAAATTTAAAAAAATTTAAAACATTTAAATAGTTTAAAAAACCCTAAAAATATAAATAACCCCAGATTAAAATTTAATTAGGCCAGTCCCGCTTGAATAAATAGATGTGTTTTCAGCTCACGGCGAAAAATCCGAAGATCAGGCACTTGACGTAAACCAGGGGGAAGTTCGTTCCAAAGCGTAGGAGCTCCCACAGAGAAGGCCCTGCCCCTGGGGGCCGCCAGCCGACATTGTCTGGCGGACGGCACCCTGAAAAGTCCCTCTCTGTGTGAGCGTACGGGTCAGTGGGAGGCATAGGGTAACAGCAGGCGGTCCCGTAAGTACCCGAGCCCTAAGCCATGGAGCGCTTTAAAGGTGGTAACCAAAATCTTAAAGCGCACCCGAAAGACCACAGGAAGCCAGTGCAAACTGCGCAGGATTGGTGTTACATGGGAGCAATGGGTTGCTCCCACTATTACCCGCGTAGCTGCATTCTGGACTAGCTGCAGCCTCCAGGTGCACTTCAAGGGCAGCCCCATGTAGAGAGCATTGCAATAATCCAAACGGGAAGTGACAAGAGCATGAGTGACCGTGCATAAGGCATCCCGGTCAAGGAAGGGGCGCAACTGGCGAACCAAGCGTACTTGGTAAAAAGCCTCTTGGAGACGGCCGCCAAATGATCGTCAAACGACAGCCGCCCATCCAAGAGGACGCCCAAGTTGCACACCCTTTCCATTGGGGCCAATAACTCACCCCCCACAGTCAGCCGCGGCTGCAGCTGACTGTACCGGGGTGCCGGCATCCACAGCCACTCCGTCTTGGAGGGATTGAGCTTGAGTCTGTTTCTCCCCATCCAGACCCGTACAGCTTCCAGACACCGGGATAGCACTTCGACAGCTTCGTTGGGGTGATCCGGGGTGGAGAAGTACAGCTGCGTATCGTCAGTGTACAGATGGTAACTCACCCCGAAACCACTAATGACCTCACCCAGCGGCTTCATGTAGATGTTGAACAGGAGGGGCGAGAAAATCGACCCCTGAGGCACCCCACAAGTAAGGCACCTCGCAGTCGACCTCTGCCCCCCTGTCAATACCGTCTGCGACCGGTCGGAGAGATAGGAGGAGAACCACCGATAAATGGTGCCTCCCACTCCCAAGCTCTCCAACCGGTGCAGCAAGATACCATGGTCGATGGTATCAAAGGCCGCTGAGAGATCTAATAGAACCAGGGCAGAGGAGCAACCCCTATCCCTGGCCCTCCAGAGGTCATCTACCAATGCGACCAAAGCTGTCTCCGTACTATGTCCAGACCGGAAGCCGGACTGGAACGGGTCTAGATAGATAGCTTCATCCAGGTACTGGGGAAGCTGCCAAGCAACCACACTCTCTACAACCTTCGCCACAAAGCGAAGGTTGGAGACTGGACGATAATTTCCCAAAATAGCTGGGTCCAGGGAAGGCTTCTTGAGGAGGGGTCTCACCACCGCCTCTTTCAAGGCAGTGGGGAAAACCCCCTCCAACATGAAGCATTTATAATTTCCTGGAGCCAGCCTCGTGTCACTTCCTGGGTAGCCAGCACCAGCCAGGAAGGACACAGGTCCAGTAAACATGTGGTTGCATGCAACCTCCCCAGCAACCTGTCCACGTCCTCGAGAGCCACAAACTCAAACTCATCCCAAACAACCTCAACAAGACGTGTCTCCATCATCCCACTTGGATCATCGCAATTTTGGTCTAAGCTATCCCGAAGCTGAACGATTTTATCGTATAGATAACCGTTAAACTCCTCAGCACATCCCTGCAGGGGATCATCCCGCCCCTCCTGGTGAAGGAGGGAGTGGGTCACCCGAAACAGGGCGGCCGGGCGGTTATCTGCCGATGCAATGAGGGTGGAAACGTAGGAACGTTTCGCCTCCCTCATTGCCACTAAGTAGGTCTTAGTAAAAGATCTCACTAGTGTCCGATCAGCCTCGGAACGGCTAGACCTCCAAGTACTCTCTAGGCGTCTTCTCCGACGCTTCATCTCTCTCAGCTCCTCAGAGAACCAAGGAGCCAATTGAGATCTACGCCGGGTCAGAGGCCGCAAAGGCACGACACGGTCCAAAGCCCCAGTCGCGGCCCGTTCCCAGGCTGCAACTAGTTCTTCAGTCGTGCCGTGGGCAAGATCCTCAGGGAACGGCCCAAGCTCCGTCCGGAACCTCTCAGGGTCCATCAGGCGCCTGGGACGGAACCAACGAATTGGGTCCGTCTCCCTGCGATGGTGAGCAGCAGTCCAAAAGTCCAGGCGAAGGAGAAAATGATCCGACCATGACACCGGTTCCGTCACTAAATCTCCTAATTCCAGATCATTAATCCACTGTCCAGAGATATAAATCAGATCTAGTGTGCCTCCCCCCGTGTGTGTAGGGCCATCAGTTACTTGAATCAGGTCCATGGCCGTCATGGAGGCCATGAACTCCTGAGCTACCGTCGATGACAAGCCGGCCGATGGCAAGTTGAAATCCCCCATGACTAAAAGTCTGGGAATCTCAACCACCACCCCGGCAAGCACCTCTAGCAGCTCAGGCAGGGCTGTAGTCACGCAGCAAGGAGATGCATCATGCACAGGCCACACCCATCCCAGCTCTTCAAAGGCAAAAAAATCACGATATGTGACACCATCAAGTTTGATACCCGTGGTCAAGATCATTCCCACATATCATTACAGGGCCCTCCTGGGAAAAGCCGACTTGGAAATTTATCGGCAAGTTTGGTGTGAGGAAAACGCTGGACAGCTCTTGATTCTGCTCCAAATTGGAGACTAGCCTTGGAGCAGGTCCTACAGTGGTGGCTGGAGTTCAGTGTGGCTTGGTTATCGTGTGGACCATGATGGCAAACCTATGGCACACATGCCCAAAGTGGCACATGAAACCATGTTGCCTGGCACGCGCAGGCGTCCCTCCTTGTCTTTAAGGTTTCTGGCGCGCATGCGTGCAGGGCAATCAGCTGTCCTTCACACACGTGGCAACGCCAAAAACTAGTTTGCGCATGTGCGCTGGCCAGCTGATTGTTGGGTATGCATGCGCACTAGAACCCAGAAGTTTGGCTTTTTCGGAGTGTGGCCCCGATGAGCGTGCGCGTGCGATGTTTCCGTGCGACCTTTTTGGCACTCAATGTCGAAAAGGTTCACCATCACTGATCTAGGAGAAGCTTACTCCTGATGACACAAGGCAGGGTGCTTGTGACTAATGCACAGCTTGCTTATTTGTGCATTAGATCCATGCCCCTCATGGTTGGCTAATGGTGTGAATTCTTCCTTGAGATGGGGATGGTTCCACTATCTTTTAAAGAGGCAACGGCTCACCTACTTAACAGCCCATTGCCCAACTGTATTGGATAATTTTCATTTGGTCTCCAACCTTCCCGTTTAAGGGAAGATGGTTATATGATAGCTGGTGGATTAGGTAGACTTGCAAGATTTATATCAGCTCTCCCTGATAAATCAGTCAGAAAACACAACTAGATGAACTAATTCTACTTTATTGTAGAAATACATTAACAGACTTTTGTAAGTCTGAAAGTACAAACTTCCCACCACACTTCTCTTTTATCCACTTAGGCAGTTCTTTCCTGTTTCTTTCTCTGATTATTAAGTCAGCCTTATTGTCTGTTTCTTAGGCAACATCTCTTCTCTTTGTCCCCCAAGGTCATCCACACATTACATGCAGAAAGGCAAGTCTGAATCTTATACTTGGACTGCAAAACTCCAGGTGACCACTAGGTAGCAGCAAAACATTAATATGTCTATATATATTTTTTGCTGCCATCTAATGGTTATCTGGATAGCTGTAACCTAGATATAACAACTGTTTACTCAATTTTAAGTAGGTTAGGGAGTAAACATGAAACTAAAAAAACCCTTGTGATTTTCATCTCCATAGAGTAAATAAACAAACATTAAACAATCAACAACCAGCTCAAAAACAAAAGGAAAACAAACTGTGATAGCATGTTATAAAGCAATGTATCATTTAAAATCTAACGTATCAAGTCAATGGAACTTCATGCCAAATACAAGTTTCAGTTTGATCAAATATCAAGACTTCCCACTGATGTTTCCAAGCATGTGGCAAGCAAAAAGACAGAGTTAGGTATATGGCATATATATGTATAACTTCATTCAGACTGCTTTTGCTGTTCATTTAAAAGTCAAAGAACCAGACTTCCAGCTATTGGTATTCAACGCCTTACACTAAGCAGCTGCAATCAAGACACCCTAGGGAACTCAAAAGTACTTGGGTATTTTATTTCTTTGCTTCCTCCCCATCTTATTTGTTCGAAGTTCATACATTTATCCGATTCCATGGAGATGGTTTTGCATAAGAGCACCAGCGTGCCTATCGTTCCTGTCCTAATGTTCCCTTTGATTGTATCCAATTTGTATAGTTATTTCATGCTTATGCTTATTTATATATGCTTATATGTTGCATAGTTATTTCATGCTTATGCTTATATATACTGTTGTGACAAATAAATAAAATAAAAATAAATAAATAAATACAGTTTTTAATCAGCCCGAAGGTCTGGAAATCACGTGCCTCTGTTCTGGAGAAGGAAGCAAGTCATGGGAAGAGCATGCTGGTTTAATCATTATGTTTATTCCTAAATACAGATAGTTCTATTCAGCAAAGAGAATTAGAGTGGGGGTGGGGAACCCGCCTTCACCTTGGGAGGCTCAGATGACTCTCAAGCAATTAAGCACTAAAATCCTTGTAAGCCTTCGAACAAGTAACTGAATGATCTAATTGGGAACAGTGTTTATAGAAGAGCAACCAGCAGAATTCAATGGAAACCCATCAGAAAACACATGGAAGGAAATATACGAAGCATATATGTGGATGTCATTTCCTCTGTGTTTGTTGCTAAGCTTAGCCAGATGGTGAAACAGAATGCCTATTTCTAATATTGCGAGTTCTTAAACAGAATAAAAACCAAAACATTAGCAATAAAAGCCACAAGTAACTTGACTGGCCTGGTTTACTTACTGTGCTCAACTACCCCATAGTTTGTTTGATTTTGATTTAAGATGTTATTGGGTGCATGTTTTCACACAACTTTAATGTTTACAGGCTTTATCTGCTGCTCCAATAAGAATCAACCCTGAGCGGTTAATATATAAATTTGGGCACTGTGATTACTCAGTAAACATAGTCAGAATAATCCATGGCAATGTATGAAGCCAGCTACTCTTTGAAAGTCTCAAATAGCAAGATACATTTAGGGCATATCTATTTATCAGTTTTTAATGCAAAAATGTGATTAACAATTGAAACACCAAATCTGCTTGGAACAGGGCAACATAGAAATGAAGTCCTTAAAAACAAAAAAAATTCAATGATGAAAGAGCAGGGCCTTTATTTTCTCTAATATATCAATCATTAAAGTTTTGGCTTTTCTTAAGCTTGCACATGCACCATTTAAAAAGTGGTTATTTCTGATTGGTGATGTGGAGGAAATGTCAGACAGAACATCAAAAATTCAGCTTTCCATGAAAGTGGACAATTCTTGCCACTTTATGTAATTTCACAAAAGACCTACCGACCTTCCCCAACGTGAAGCTTTGACTACAACTCCCATCAACCTTAGCCAGGCCTAGCCATTTTGCTACTTAAGAGATGACAACTGTTAAGTAACTAAACATATCCAGAAGACATTTTTTCTTTACGTGGATTGCCACTACTTGCAAAGTGCATCACTCTTCCATGATTCTTTCATCCTGGGTTTCTGTATTCTGCTTTACTGTAAAGTATAATGCCACTCCGGACAACAGATAATACAGGGAAGGAATACAAACAAGGTTAATTAAAAAAAGGAACAGAAACACTCATTAAGTTCAATGAGCAGTAACAAATGAACTTCCATTGTCTGTGTTTCATCATTTGTTTGCTTTCATCAAGAAAGTTGCAAAAGTGGTTTAGCAGAACCAGGTTGATCAGGGGTTGAGTGGGAGAAGACATACAATTGTCTTATTTCTGTCTGGACTTTGTTCAATTCCTCCTAACCATTAGCTTTTGCTGTAGCTAATTTGAACTAGATGCCTTTTGACAATGTATGACTCAGGTGTCTTTATCAGTGACAAACCTGGAAGGCATAGAGGCACCAATTTATATGTTGCTGAGTAAAGATAAGATCAGCTGGTCAATGTTTTACGTTTACACTTGACCCAGTACAAAAGAAACAGAACGATACTATCAAAAGGCACTGGAAGGTGCTGTTGTTTGCATATGCATACACTTGGCCTTGAACCACAATTTAGAAAGCAACATTTGACCCCCATCTCTATGTAAGTTTAGGATGAAAAATAGTCTTGTTTATAAGATGGTAAAATATGCCTTGATCTTGCACGACATGTAGTGTAACATTTGAAAATCTTCTTTTCCCTCATATTTCTAAACAGAACGAAACAGAATTCAGTTGTCCATTTCCAACTTTAAACTGTTATGGATGTTCAAGTACTGAAGAAGACTAAGTCCTATTTATACGGACAATTCTATGAAATATCCCTGGTTTAACCACTTAGCTTTATCAAAGGATTGATGGGATCACTTGCCCATTTTCATATCTTGTTTTAAATTAATCATGAGGATAAGATTTCCTATCATGTGCAGTGTCTATGACCATAACCGTCTCTCATTCAGAAGGATAGTAAAGACGGTCTCACACAGACAGGAAACGTTGAGATGGTTATTTTCAAGTCCAGGAGATGAAGATATAATCTCTCTTTCCTGAGGCTCCCACTTTCATTCTCCTCTAATTCAGAGCCTACATGCAAACCAATTATGCCATCCCTTTGGAAGAAAAAGTAAAACAGATTCCTTTATTGTTTATTTCCTTTAGCCTCTTGGAATTTGCTACAAGGGAGATGAATATTGGAGCACACTAGGCTTCTCAGCAACCTAGAATTATGTGTGAAGCTTTGGGGCACCTACAAATGGACCTTCTTCTCTCAGTCAGGAATGGAAGTGAAGCCAATGATGGGTGGCAGGGAGAAGGTAATCAAGCACTTGGCTAACAGAAAGACAGTGAGGTGAACCATTATTATCATTTCATGTATAGAATTGGGAAGACAATTGCTCAATGCTCTTTGAAAGCACTGATTGTGGTGAATTGATTATCACCATCAAGAGTATAAATGGATGAGCTCATTTTTCAGGTCAGATGCCCAAGATAAATATTATTTCTTGGACCACTTACTTCTTGGTGATCAAAACTTGTGGCATGTACAATTACCTTTCTGAAAAGCATCCTCACAAAAACATAAAAATAAAAAAAAACTTTAAAACAGGCACAAGCACAAAGAAAAATATTGCTAGGGTATCTATAGCGTATGGAACAAGAACTACTAGAGGCAGAAACCAGATTCAGGGTTGGTAGGGGACACTTGAGATCGCATTGTTAACCTTTGATGGATAATGGAAAAGGCACAAAAGGAGTTCACAAAAGGAGTATTTATTGCTTCATTTGTTTGTAACTGCGTAGATCACAAGGTATCACTGAGAACTGTTAAAAATAGGATGGTATCAATGGATCACATCTGTCTATTGAACAATGTATAGGCTGATTGGGAAGCAATCAAAGAAAATATGGAGCAAATAAATATTCCGAAATTAATGGAGGTGTGCACTGACATTGTTTTGTTGCCCCCTTAAATTCTGCATATAAATGAAATAAACATCACACAAATACTGGAGTACAGGAAATGGAATTTCAAATTAAAATTCTAGGAAGAAACTTTAATAGCATCAGGTATGCTAGTAATACCGCTTTGATGCTTAAGAAGTCTTTTGTTAAAGGAGAAAGAGGAGACTAAAAAAGTCAGTCCCCTTCTGAATATTAAAAGAAGTACATTATTACAAAGCCAAGCCCATACAAATAGGCAGAGATAGATTTTGTCCTTCTTGCTAAAGAAATAGATTTTTGTCTTTCTTGCTAAAGAGGATGATAACTTTATCCATGAAATAAAAAGGCATCTGCTGCTAGGGAGAAATAGTATGATAGATCTACTCAAAAGATTAAAATGAGGAGATATGCACTGACAACAAAGCCATGCACTATCAAGGCCTTCATTGAAAGTTGGACCACCAGGAAAGTTGAATGGAAAAAAAAATAGTTTTTGAATTATGTGGTTGTAGAAAAAAAGTTAAGAATACCTTAGAATGCAAAGACAAATCATGAAATACTAGATACCAAACAAATAATGAAGCAAAAGCTTAAATGACTTGGAGATACAATATAAAGTCATGAATCCCAGGAGAAGAACCTTCAAACAAATAGTAACAGGAGTTGGAAGGTACCTTGGAGGTCATCTAGTCCAACCCCCTGCTCACGCAGGAGACCTATGCTAGGGATTCGAACTGCCGACATTTCTGATCGACAAGCTCAGCATCTTAGCCACTGAGCCACCTAGCCAGGTTCAAAACAACCAGCAGAAGACAATATGGTTACATATTCACTAATGATAAAAGCATGGATTTAATGGAACAAATGTTTACTTCTTCATCAGAAACACAGTAAGTTTTTGTTCAGTTGCCAGACCTACAGTATATAGGTATTATTTGACTTACAACCATTCATGAAGCAACAGTTCAAACTATGACAGCACTGAAATAAGTGACTTACAACTATGGTTCTTGCACTTACAACTGTTGCAGCATCCCCACAGTCACAACTGTGGTTTGGGCACTTAGCAACTGACACTTATCAACTGCAAGTGCCCATCCTAGAGTCATGTGATGGCCAATTGTGAGCTTTCTAGCTGGCTTCTAACAAGCAATGGGGGAAACTGGACTTGCTTAATGACCATTGGAGAAAAGATCATAAAATTAGATTTGGACACATGATAACTCACTTAATGACTGCATCACTTAGCAATGGATGTTTCATGCCAATGTGGTCATAGCAGAGGTGAAATGCTACCTGTTCAGGACAGTTCGCCGAATTGGTAGTAAAAAAAGTAAAAAAAGTTTCAAAGATCAGCTGAGTGATGCCGATCGTCGAATTTTTTTTTTTTTTACTTTTTAAAACATTTTTAACTATTGGTTTTGGAGAACCGGTAATAAACAAAATGCTTAAAAGGTAAAAAAAAAAAATTCTGATAATCCCGCGTCGTTCAGCTGATCTTTGGAACTTCTTTTTACTTTTAAAGCATTTTTTACTACCGGTTCTTTGGAACCGGTAGTAAAAAATGCTTTATAAAGGTTAAAAAAAGAGGTTCTAACAATCACAGCTGAAAATGCTTTATAAAGGTTAAAAAAAGAGGTTCTAACAATCACAGCTATGAGCTTGGAAACCTTTTTAAAAACTTTTTTAAAGCATTTTTTTTACTACCGGTTCTCTGCAACCAGTAGTTAAAAATGCTTTAAAAAAGTTTTTAAAAAGATCCTGACAATCGCGCTCCATAGCTGTGATCGTCGGAACCATTTTTTTTTTACCTTTTTAAAGCATTTTTTACTACCGGTTCCGGAGTAAAAAATTCTTTTAAAAAGTTAAAAAAAGGTTCCCAAGCTCACGCGCTACAGCTGATTCCCCCCCAACTGTTCTATTTACCTTCCCAAGGCTCCTTTTGGTGCGCACTGTGCATGCGCAGCCAGCGCACCAGTAGCAAATCGGTTCAGATTTCTCCACTGGATCATAAGTCAAGGACTACCTGTATAGTAGCTGACGTGAAGTGAAACTTCATCTTGTTTCTTTGTACTGAGCTCATAGCATGTGATTGCCACATAATGATATTATGCCACATAATGAACAACAAAAATGATTAGGGGACTGGGTGATAAAACATATGAAGAACAGTTGCAGGAGCTGGGTATATTTAGTCCAATGAAAGCAAAGACTGGGGTGACATGATAATAATCTTCCATAATTTGGAGGCTGCCACAAAGCACCTAAAGTCAAGACAAGAAGCATTGGATAGAAACTAATTAAGGAAAGAACCAATCTAGAAATGAGAAATTTCCTGACAGAACAATTAATTAGTAGAATGCTTTGCTGTCAGAAGTTGTGGATGCTCCAATTCTGGAGGTTTTTAAGAAAAGACTTATCCAAAATGGTATTTAGGGTCTCCTGCTTGAGCAGGGGGTTGGACTAGAAGATTTCCAAGGTCCCTTGCAACTTGGTTATTCCATTGTCATACTTCTTTTCCTTTCGAACTATAAACTAAACAGGTGAGGAAAAGAAGCAGAGCTCTTTGTTTACACAACACATAATTTTAGTATATAATATGCTATGAACTCTCTACTTTCCCAATAACTATCTATCCTAGCATTCTAGACAAAAATAAAAAGTAGAAAAACAATAGTAATAATACTCAATATCTTAATTTGCAGTAACTTCAAATCTGTGACAGCTTGGGAAAATTTCCTTGGACACAGATTTTATACTCTCAGGGTTTTTTTTCAATCATATACAATTACACAAGAAGAACAGGTGAAACCCAGCAGGAATTTATAGCATTTAGAATAAAAGACCAATGGGTCTTCCTATGGACCCACTGTTTAACTGAATGCTGTACTTCTTGAGAAGAACCAGCCCTCAGGATACCAAGGCTCTTGAATTACAACTTTTTATAGAGGATACTTTTTAAAAGCTGTCACTGAAGGTAGCTTTCAAAGCTTTCCCACACCCTTATTACAGATCAAGCTGAAAAAACTCACCAACACATGAGAGCAGCTACCACAGCAGTCCAGGTGATGCAACAAGAATTGGGTTTCTTAGTCTCCGACTCTTCTTCCTTCTTGCAGCAAGATAGGCTGATGAGATAGATGCCAAGGAAAACCAGGTTGAGACCCAAGAAGAGAACTCCAGTCAGAGCCAAGAGGATCAAGGACTATGAGACAAGAAGGGAAGAACTCTCTTTAAGCCTGTTTCTGTCTTATAAAAAAACAAGTAAAACATTTTCCTGCCACCAGTCAAAACATATTGTATATTTGATGCTGGAACCAGAACTACTACCCTAATGCTAATCTCTAGCTTTGGTTTTACCATAATTTTAGAACTAAAGACTTGATTTTTATCATCACTTGACTCTTGTAAACAAATGGTCAAAGAATGGATAGAAAGATTCAGCAAGTGAACTTCTTATACACCACAGCATAGTTTAAAACTAGCCTTTCTAAAATGAAATTCACTTGGAATTTGTCTTGCTTAAACTACTGGAAAGCAAAGGAACAGAAAAGAGATCGAATGTGTTAAGATCTATTTTCATCCACATGCCAACCTGTATAGTTAAAATTTGGCAATCACCAACTAAATTGTTAAATTCTGCTACAGCATCCACTTAAATAGCTATCCATTTATTTACTACATCTAATATATACTTCTCCAGTAGTTAAACAAACATGGCAAATTAAATTTCATGGAACTTAAATAAGAATCCCTGTAAACTTGTGAGGTTAAAATGATCCTGTTTTATTTTACTTTATTTATTTTACTATTTTATTTTATTTTATTTCATTTCATTTCTACCCTGCCTTTCTTATTTTTACAAATAACTCAAGGTGGCAAACATATCCAGAACATTTTTCTCCTTGCCTCCTCCCTATTTTCCACATAATAACCACCTAGGTTATTATGTTAGTTAGGTGGGTTGAGCTGAGAGAAAGTGATTGCCCAAATTCACCCAGCTGGTTTTCAGAGTTAAGGCATGACTTGAACTCATGGTCTTCATAAAAGATGTTCATATTGCAGACCTTAAGGCTCATTACATTTGAAAATATGCATGTGTGATAAACACAAATCACAAAGAGATATTAGCCACTATCAGGTGTATACCCAACTGTATCAGTTATTTGTGACTTGAGTGGTTGAAAGGGAAAAAAAATTAAGAATCATCAGTTGTTTTCCAAAATCATAAGAACTGGTCTTATTTGCTGGGGATAAGTAATTAAATGACCATTTAATTACAAGCTTTATGTGCCTAAACAGAAGTGTCATTCTCCTATAAGAGATCATTATGCCTCAGGCAACTTTACCATTAATAGCTGCACAAATATAGGCCAATTCAAGGCCCTTTTATGGCTGGCGGTGATGCAACTGCCTATTTACTGATTTTTAAACATGTTTTCCAACCCATCCAGTTAACTCTGTAACACGGAAGTGGTTTTAGTTTTGCAGGCAGAAAGCACACTATATTTAGAATGCCTGAAGCCAGCTAAACACTCTACATGAAAGATGGACCCCTCTTACCGTGTGAAACAATTTTTTGGGTTATAAACCATTCTGCATTTGTAGGATTGCAAAGGGGCCATAATAAACATTAAGAAAAGTGCAGTGCTAAAACGTAAATGAAATCCCCAATTAAGCAGGAAAAGAATTAGGATGGCTTCTGATAAATCTTTAATTTGTTCCTTAGTTCGTTCTGCCATGTTAGAGCTCACATCCTTCTCTCACAATATGGCGTCTATACACGGTTATTATCTGTTGAGCCAAAACTCTTTCTATCTTTTGTGATTATTAAAATGTTGGTAATTTATATTTTAGAAGAGTTGGTTCCAGAAAGCAGGATGAGTCATGCCTTTTTTTCCAAGGTAACATTTGATAATACGTCTAAAAGTTTTCCCAAAAGCCTACCCATTTTTTGCAGAACCTTTGCTGCCATCCATGTTTTTATTGGAAATATATACAAGATATATAAACTCCATTTTGACTCAGTTGATGTACTGTATTTTTTGGAGTATAAAACACACCGGAGTATAAGACACACCTTAATTTTTGGGGAGGAAAATAAGAAAAAAGGTGATTGGCAGGTGGATTGGCCTCCTGGAATACCCCCAATCAGCTGTTCCCAGAGGTGAACTTTAGCAACAGGTTCCTTGGTTGTGAGCTCTGTGCCTTGCTTTTTTTTCCTGCCTCTGAAAGCCTCCAAAACAGAACTTCAGGGAAAAAAGCATCTGAAGCTCTGTTTGGAAGCTTCTTTTCTGAAGCTCTATTTGGGGGCTTCTTTTCTGAAGCTTCTTTCAGCCTCTGAAACCTCTGTCGTAGGCTACATTCAGAGTATAAGATGCACCCAGATTTTCACCCTCTTTTTTTGGGGGGGGGAAAGGTGAGTCTTATACTCCAAAAAATACGGTACTTTCTCTTGAAGGCTTTGAACAAGATACTAAACTGTTATGCACAATGTACAGGTAGTCCTCGACTTACAACGGTTCACTTTATGACCGTTCAAATTTACAACGGCACTGAAAAAAGTGACTCATGACTGTTTTTCACACTTATGACCATTGCAGCACCCCCATGGTTATACGATTTACATTTGGATGCTTGACAACTGACTCACATTTATGACAGCTGCAGTATCCTGGAGTCACATGAACACATTTTGCAACCTTCTGATAAGCAAGGTCAATGGGGGGAAACCATTAAGATTCACTTAACAACTGTGTTACTAACTCAACAACTGCAATGATTCACTTAACGAACGTGGCAAGAAAAGTCGTAAAATGGGGCAAAACTCATCAAAACATTTCTCACTTAGCAACATAAATTTTGGGCTCAATTGCGGTCATAGGTTGAAGACTACCTGTGTACGCTTGATAATAGATTGGCCCATCATGCACAACATTTTTTCAAAGGGATGATTTCCAGTCCTTTCCTCACCCTGCCACCTTGATCTATATCAGGGGTCTCCAACCTTGGCAACTTGAAGACTAAGCAAAGCTGGCTGAGGAATTCTGGGAGTTGAAGCCCACAAGTCTTAAAGTTGCCAAGGTTGGAAATCCCTGATCTATATTTTTTCATAGAAGTTGCATTTCTTTACAGGTAGTCCTTGACATACGACCACAATTGAGCCCAAAATTTCCATTGCTAAGGAAGACAGTTAAATGAGTTTCACTGCATTTTATGATCTTTCTTGCCACACTTGTTAAATGAATTACTCCAGTTGTTAAGTAAGTGACACGTTGACAAAGTAACGAAGTTAATGGCTTCCTCACTAACTTTGCAAAAGGTGATCACATGTCCCTGGGACACTGCAGACATCATAAATATCAGCCAGTTCCCAAGTGTCCGAATTTCAATCACATGACCCTGGGGATGCTGCAATAGCTTTAAGTGGGGAAAATGGTCATAAGTCCCTTTTTTCACTGCTACTGTAAATTCAAATGGTTGCTAAACGAATGGTTATAAGTCAAGGTTTGCCTGTATTTACCTCCTTCCCTCCTTCGTTCCTCCCTTTCTTTTTCCCTCCCTCCCCTCCCTTCCCCAATCTGCAATAATATACAGTGATATTTTATGACATCAAGCAAAACAGTATATAATTAACAGAATACATCAAGGCACAGGATAATACAATCAAATGAATAAATAACAACCAGATTGCCAATATAATCAATTATGACACCGTAAGATCAAACTCCAAGGGCCCTGAATAAAACTTTTTATCTTAGCAGTCTCATGGAATGATGACAGATGGCTCTCTAAGGGAGTCTGTTCTATATAGTGGCTAAAAACCCCCCACTGACTGTAATAGACCGTATACTTCTTACTTCCCTTAAAAGGGGGACACTGAGTATCCCCAACTAGGAGGAACACACATTTGACACTGCTTACAACTGACAATATGGGAATCATCAGGGCTTGCTGGGGAATATTGCTGATAAGATGCCACAGCTGACATCAAAGATCAGCACCAATTATGCATTTAAGTAGAAATGCAGATATTGTAGGTTCACACTACTCGTACGTTACAAATGGTTGGTGAATCTAGTTTTGCAACAAATAAGAGATCTATAGTATCAGAAGTTACTGGATAATGAAGAAGTACACCTGCCCACTCTGACATGTGGGTTGCAACTCCCCAGAGCACAGTACAGGTAGTCCTCGACTTACGACCACAAAAAGCTCAAAATTTCTGTTGCTAAGTGAAAAATTTGTTAAATGGGTTTTGCTCCATTTTACGGCCTTTCTTGCCAGAGTTAATCGGATCACTGCAATTGTTAAATTAGTAACACAGTTGTAAGTGGCTTCCCCATTGACGTTGCTTGTCAAAAGGTCGTAAAAGGGGATCACATGACCAGAGGACACTGAAACCGTCATAAATACGACTGAGTTACCAAGCGCCTGAATCTTGATCATGTGACCACGGGGTTATGCTGCAACGGTTGTAAGTGTGAAAAATGGTCACAAGTCACTTTTTTCAGTGCTGTTGTAACTTCAAATGATCACTAAATGAACTGTTGTAAATCGAGGACTACCTGTAATCTAGCTGGCTGAGAATAATGAACTGCTCATTGCCTTCTTTCTTTCATTTATTGTTAAATTACTAAGGCTAATGACCTTCCCAGTGGATATACTTTATGACAGTATCTTGGGCATCTTTGCAGCTTCCTACACTCTCTTCCAAATGCTTCCTTGTTCAGGATATTTACATCAAAACTATTTAGGACATTAATGGAATTTATACTACCTTTCTTCCAAAAAAGAGCTCGGAAGACTTTGCAAGCAACTTTCCATATATTCACCAGTTAAACTACCGGGCCAGACTTCATTAGTTAATACAAGGAAACTGTGACACTTGTGTTTCAGTGCAAGGTTAGATGTCTCAAAACTTAAACTTTCAGCCTTGTTGTCATGATTTCACTGTCAAAAAAGTGTGCATATGTTATGTTATGTTAGCAAAGCTGGCTGGGGAATTCTGGGAGTTGAAGTCCACCAGGCTCAAAGTTGCCAAGGCTGAAAAGCCCTGATATATGCATTTACTGTTACAACGTAGCACACGCTTTCTAAGAGCACAGGTGAAGTGCAGATTCTTAATCACTTGGAAGCTATTTAGGGCAACAGCTCATAGTGACTGTAATATGTACTCAAGTTTTTCAAGCCTCTCTTCAGAGATGTGGAGTATTCAGAAAAGAAAAGAAAAAGATTTTCCAAGAGCTTTTTAGGAATATTTTCCAATAGCCTAATTAACCAGAAACTTACTTGGAGTGTTGGGGGTATATCCCATAGATTTATTTTATTTATTTATTTATTTATTTATTTGTTCATACTTTTATACCGCCCTATCTCCCTAGGGACTCAGGGCGGTTTACAGCCAGATAAAAACATAAATATATACAAAATAAAACATTGATTTAAAAAATTTATTCAATAGGCCAAATGTTTAAAATAGAAATATAAACAATAAAACCCCATATAAAACCAAATATAAAATTTAAAAATTTAAAAAATCCTAGTCCAGTCCTGCGCAAATAAATAGATGTGTCTTAAGCTCGCGGCGGAAGGTTCGAAGGTCAGGAAGTTGGCATACTTTACAAATTCCAGTTTTCCATCCCTCCTTGCATATAGAAACATTCCAATCTGATGGGCTCTGTCTTTACTTGTTAGGTTGCTAATTATTTTTTTTAAGCAAAGCAATTTTTGGAAACAAAGATTTTACCGGAAATCGTAAGGGTGGGAAAGTTTTAATTCTATCACATTTAGTTCACCGTTCTTCCTAAGTGTTGAGAGCCCACCCACTGAATCTGAATTTTTTCTCACTTTTCATTATCAGAAAACATGTGCATGGCAACTTCACAGGTGTTGCTATTTTAATCACAATGTTTTCCACTGTGCATATAAATGTATCCCTGTAGCTTTAGGGATGCTATGCTTTCTGATGACATGTTTGAAAGCAATATGTCACCCAAGAGAGTCAGATGAATGTTAGAGAAAGTCCATAAAAACATGGCACCACTTGTCTTAGCAACTGGGTACCTATAATCCTGACAAGTTGGGTTTGGCTCAGGCCAACAATAGCCAACCCATTTGGAGCCCTTGGACAATTTGCTTGTGCTCAACCCAACCTCTCCCTCTCCTCCCTGAATGTTTTTTTTTTAAATAGAAAGAGGGAATGCTATGCAGGGTACTTTCAATTCCTGGAAGAAATCAAATAAAGAAAATGTTCATTTCAGATCTAAATGATAGTTCAGCTCGAAGCACAAAAATTAACTGAGAAAATAATAGCAATAGCACTTAGACTTATATACCACTTCATAATGCTTTACTAGCCCTCTCTAAACGCTTTACAGAATTTGCATATTTCCTCAACAATCTGGGTCCTCATTTTACCGACCTAGGAAGGATGGAAGGCTGAATGAACCTTGAGCCAGCGTGAATCGAACTGCTGGCAGTCGGCAGAATTAGCCTGTAATATTGCATTCTACCACAGCTCTTGCAATGAAGAATGAAGGGCCTTAGAGGGTATAACTTACAAAAAGCCTATTTGTGATAGCCTGAAAATGATCAGTCCATCCCTACAAGTCTCTTAGGACAATATAGAACAGTGGCAGTATCCATGCAAAACATTTCTAACAATATTCCATGGTAACAATCATCGCAAGATAGCAGTAACTAGGCAAGTGTGAACGAAGCTGCTGGGAGGTTAGTCATTCTACACTGCCAACTGTGCACTTGTTCTAATCTCAATGAAGGGCACTGGATTTGAACTTTAATGCCATTATAGTCTGCAATCCGGCTACCGAAAGACCTGCTTTCACCCTGTATGAACTTAGTGGAACTTTTAAGATGTCACAATTTTTCTTTGACACGTTGTTGAAGCAATTCGTCAAATATCAGAGCAAATTTCTCTTTATTTTTCTAGAGTACAACCTTGGGTAAATTAAACAAGCTCTTCTCTGTTTGCTTAAATGCACTCTGAAAATATTTAGGTTTTATTAATGTGTAGAATTGTTTTCAATTAGCCTTCAGCCCAGAGGTGGTTTCAGCAGGTTCTGACCAGTTATGGAGAATCAGTAGCAGAAATTTTTCGGTAGTTCGGAGAACTGGTAGTAAAAATTCTGACTGGCCCCGCCCCCATCTATTCTCTGCCTCCCGAGTCCCAGCTGATCGGAAGGAAATGGGGATTTTGCAGTAACCTTCCCTGGAGTGGAGTAAAATGGAGATTTTGCAGTATCTTTCCCCTGCCGTGCCCACCAAGCCACGCCCACAGAACCGGTAGTAAAAAATTTTGAAACCCACTACTGTTTCAGCCATTCCCCTGTAATATAATATAAAGGACAGCTCAATAAAGATGTTAACTCAACGTCCAGCACCAGGCCCTCAGTATCAAAATGCTGTATTCAGATGGACCAGATGTTCTTAGCCAAATAAAGAAATACATAACATTTTAGTTGTTTATTTATTTAAATGTATTGGTCGCTGAACTCGGTTGGACTCTTTAATCTAGTAGCAAAGAGGGATTGTATTAATGGATGCATTAAAACAGTTCTCTCAAGAAAAATAAAAGCTTTCCTTTCTTCCACTGACTGCAGAGGCTTTGGTGCTGCTGTTCATCAACCAAGACTGTCAAACAGAGAGCCTTGCATGACACAGGGGCCAAGCTGGAGTCTCCAAGCGCGAGGCAATTTGTTTAAAACTAAATCACAAGGATTGCTCTGGACACAGAGCAGTTTTTTTGTTGCTGAAACCTAGTTGCTGTCAAAACGCATCTCTGACCCCATTGGGACAGAAGTATGCTTTGTCGGATGGTGTTGAGACCTGAGGTTCCCATTCAGCACCTTCAGATTATTTATTTATTTTATTTTAATTTATTTTATTAGATTTTTATACCGCCCTTCTCCCGAAGGACTCAGGGCGGTGTACAGTCAAAATAAAAACAGTAACAAAATACAATTAAAATAAACAATTAAAAAACTTATTATAAAACTGGCCAAAATTTAAAACATATTAAAATTTAAAACCCTTTAAAATACTAAAATCTAAATAACTAATTAAATAGATAAATGCTGGAGCAAAGGGAAGAAGGGAAGCGCAGACACACTGGCGCACAAAATCCCCTAAAAGCACAAACATCACCCAGGATGACAAAGGAAGCCAAAGGAGACCCTACACAATAAAGGCATTTGTTAAGAGCAAGCTTAGGGAGGGAAGAGATATTTTGCACAGAATGCAGCCCCAACATAAAACAACCGCAAGTATTTATTAACCAAAAGCCAGCTTTCTGTGGCAAGAAAAAAACTTGTAATTCGACGTGAAAGAAGAACAAAAGCTCTCTCTTGCTCAATGCAATATTTCGGGCCTTCGGGAGTGAAAACCTCAACAGGAAATATCAAGAATGTGTAATCTTATGACTGCTTCCTTTTGATCCACATCACTCAATTCAACCCACCTCCCTTTAAAATATTTCAGGCCATCTTCAAAAGAATCCAAGTGGCAGTAAAAAAAAAAAAATCCAGATGGAAGGGTTTTAATCTACATTTGCAAGAACATTTCAAGGGGACAAAGATCTCATTGTACTTTAGTGATAACTGAATGTATTTTTTTTAAAAAAAGAACATAGACTAACATAGCATGGCGATAATGTTTCAATAAAACGTATTTTGAAAAAATAGATGATGGGTAGAAATAGAGATGTATTAATCACCTTTTAAACACTGTGATTTGGAACATAAATTTTGCCAGCTTCACTCATCACCTGTCTTAACTAGAAAAGTTTGGCAGTGGTATTTTAAAAACTAATAATAACTGAAAAGAATCTTCTATGAAACAGAACTTGTTTTTTTTTCTTTGTAAAGAGACAGTAATCCAAAAACAGTCATTCCATCGGATTCTGAACAGCTTCTATTCTATTTTAAAGCAAAGAACATTTGCAAACCATTGTAATGCAACCATTTATTTTCTTTATCTTTTCTTTATCAGATGAATGGGAACCATGTCAGCAGAAAAGAAGAAAGATCCATGAAAGGAGTCCGTTGGGGAGGGGGGGATAAGGGTTGGTATAGATGTGGCAATGCCAAGGAAAATCACTGAGATGTGGTGTCTGAAATTTCCATGGTCTATTCAGAAACACATTTCTCACACTCTTGATTACGTAGAATGCTAATTTAGAATCATTGTTCAGCTCCAGAATCAAAAGTAGAACCATCTCTTGGAAATTGGGCTTGTATCAAGTCCAGCTAGGCTACCAAAAGCTAGATTGCCATCTGATATAGATTCTTCATAGCTATATACAGAGTATTTGGAATTGAAAGATGACCAGCAAGGCCAAGGTTAATAATACTCATGGATGCATGTAAAGACCCTTTCTGACATCAGTTCTTCTAGAAAGTGCTTTTGTAAACAAGTAAACCTAAGTTAGGTCTGTATGGAATTACATACTTGCAGAAGATGCCCATGCCAATCAAATGCCAGTTCTGGGACTGCAAAGGGTCAACATGCAGGGTGTGATAGAACTGGAAGATCTATGACCGTGCATGAAACAAAACAAAAATTTGTGTTTACAAGGTTCTAATCATTACTTTTATCAATGCACATCTTAGAGACATATTCAGAGTGTAATAGCCTGCCAGAATCAGAGCAGCACACAAAGAATGCTTGATCATGTGAACAGGAGCTTGTAATTGGCAACCACTGTCCCCATAGCCTGTATCCTTTGCCTGCAATGAAAAGCATGCAATACACATTTCCCTGCCACCATCAAGTGCTCTTGAGATGAGAAACAAACATCAGAAATCCCCTAGAGTGGGCAGCTGTGCCATGCACCATTGTTCACTTCTTTGCTGGCGTAAATCTAGCCAAACAGTGCCAGGTTTCTATGAGGCAACAATCCACAGCTTGGGCAGTATATGCTTCTCCTTGGGTAATTTCCAACCCTGAGGTCAGAGGAGTATGGGAGGAAGAAGAAATCATTCTACTTCCTTCCCAACTCACCAACTTCACATGCTCATAAATGGCGGGTCAGTCTCGACTTGGCAGGATGCCCTTTAATGCCAGGTCAGCAAAGCAATAGTACTACTATCTATTATCAGCCAGGACAAGACCAATTTTCCAAACAGCATCTCTTACTCACTCTCTCTTTCCTAAACTTACAGTCACCACAAATCTCAGTAAGAGAACAATGATGCACTATTAAATGAAATACTCAACCTACCAATGAAATGTATAAATTCTGAGCCATAACTTTTCCCTCCTTTGCTTTTTTATTCTTAGTCTCAGTAAAGAAGGAAGAAACTCAGAATTCGCACTATTTTTTGTTAATATTTACGGGACCGCCTACTGCCACCATTAGCCTCTCACCGACCAGTGCGCTCTCACAGAGAGGGCCTCCTCCGGATACCGTCAGCTAAACAATGTCGGCTGGCGACCTCTAGGGGGAGGGCCTTCTCTGTGGGGGGCCCCTACCCTCTGGAACGAGCTCCCTCTGGGGCTTCGTCAACTCCCCGATCTCAAGTCCTTCCGCCGCGAGCTGAAGACGTTGCTGTTTCGAAGAGCAGGACTAGCTTGAATGTAGTTTTAAATTGGAATTTTTAAAAAAGGGGTTTAAATGAGGTTTTAAATTTGTATTTAAAAGTTAGAGCATCAATTGAATTTAACTATCTATTCTTTTAGCTGTTTTTTATATATTATATGTTTTCTGTTGTTGTTTTTTTGACTGTGAACCACCCTGAGTCCTTTGGGAGATGGGCGGTATACAAATATAATAAATAAATAATAACTCAAGAAGGAAGAAATGTCATTCACTGTATCACTGGAATATAATCTGCATACTGACTCCCAACTTTGATTGTAGATTAGTATCATTATCAACCCAACTGATGTGACTTGTTAAACCAAGACTGATGGGAGAGGAATACAGCTACTCCTTAGCTGAGGGCCACACTTGGCATTCAATTGCATCTCAATGGCCATATTCTGGAAGTAGTGGGCAATATCAAGACAGTAATTTGTATTCAGTTATAGTTAAATAAAGTTTATATGATTATTTCCTATTTAGGTATTGAATAATTTTTACCTTCCATTGCGTTGCAAATTCCAGTTCAGTAGTATTGGAATTTGGGAGGTTATACCATTGACATGAGACCTCAGGATTTCACCTCTAATTCAGGGGTTAACATTATGCATAAAATCACAATTTAAAGTGAGCCAGACCATTGAGACTTGTTCAGTACACCATCGTTAAAATAAACAATGGCTAATGCATTATACAAATCCTACCACACAAAGTGATGCACGTATTGGCTTGGAACAGACCGAAATGTGGTGTGACACAAAAGAGGGCCTGAAATCTGACATTTAGGAGCTCACATAAATTGGTCTGCATGAGGATTACATACTGAAAATGGAGACATTCAGACTGAAATTTACTTGATTCAATAAAGAATAGGAAAACCCCGAGTATGCAGAGCCTTCATGGTGGCTTTAGGGAAAACAACAACAATTCTTTCTCCAGTCCTGTTTATTAGATGGAATGTTTGACAAAGCCCAGAGGAAAGGGGAAGTAAGGAAACTGGAAATTATAACTATTCGGAATCAGGGTATACAATGCAGGCAGATGTGCACGATTAAAAAGATTATTTCTTTTGTGCCTCTCCCTTGTACTTCCTCACAAAGATTTTGAACTGTGTCTGTTACCAAAGTTTAAAATAGATCTGCCAACCTGGCATGTCTAGAAAAATAAATAGATTCTCAAAAATCAAATTAAACTAAAGTATAATCATGTGATTTTTCAAAATTCAAAAGGAAAAAAATATATAATATTTTTGTCACTTATACATTGCAAAGAATAGAATAGAATAGAATGGAATAGAATAGAATAGAATAGAATAGATTTTTTTATTGGCCAAGTGTGATTGGACACACAAGGTACAACTCTTGTACTATAAAGAAAAATCCCTAATTCCAGCTTCATCAAAATATATATTTATCCTAACATATATATATATATATATAGAATTTTTTATAAATGTTTTTAATTAAGTTTAGAGACAATTCTGGATCATCCAAAGCTTTCTTCTATCTTATTGGGAGTGAAGAGTTATTAAATTTGTTTATAGCTGTGATGAAAAATTAAAATTATTAATAAAAATTATATTCTTTCTTTATACCATAATATGATTAGATACATTATTTGGACAACAGAGAGAAGAGACCAAACAGCTCTTCCATCATGTTCTAAACCTGCTTTTTAACACACACAGTTCTTAGGATTTGGATGTTTATCGCCTGGGTGTGTTCTTTTCCTGATTTTATTCTGTTATTGTCTGGTTGTATGTTTTTTTAAAAAAATAAATGGTTCCTTATTTGAAAAACTCTGAAGTCAAGTGTTAAGAGAAAAACAAACATTTACTTTTATTACATCCTTGTCTACAGAAAATTTCAGCTTTTATTATGGGATATAATTAGAAAAATTCTGAGAAACTCTCAGGTTATAACTCTGAAAAATTCAGACATTTTGAAAACAACGGGCCAATAAACTTTTTCATTTGCAATTATACAGTTGATCACATACAATATGGCAATCGTTCTGGAAAATCATGATAATTTTAAGGACACTATTAATAGTTTCTAAATCTTCAGGATGTAATACTAAGCTGTGGTTTGTTGTGACATGCAAAATTGAAAGCAGCTGCAATAAATGTAGAGTTTAAAAGCTCCTTCTTAAACTTATATAATTTAGCTTCTGCTTTTAATTTAATCAAAGCTTCCCAAATTACCTGATTAGGAATTATGATTAATATTGATAAGAGTTAATTATGAAGCACAATTCAGAAATCATTTTTGGAATGGATCTATTTGAACTATCACTAATACAGGTAGTCCTTAACCTACAACAGTTTGTTTAGTGACCATTCAAAGTTACAACAGTAGTGAAAAAGTGACTTATGACCGTTTTCCACACTTAACGATTGTTGCAGCATCCCCATGGCCATGTGATGAAAATTCAAATACTTAGCAATTTATGACGATTGCAGTGTCCTGGGATCATGTGATCAGCTTTTGTGATCTTCTGACAAGCAAATTCAATGGGGAAGCCAGGTTCACTTAATAACTATGTTACTAACTTAACAACTGCAATGATTCACTTAACAACTGTTGCAAGACAAGTCATAAAAACAGGGCAAAACTGACTTTTTAAAGTCAGTTTAATTCACATTTTGCTTTTCTCCAACCACTCAACACAAACCACCATTTTAAAAAGCTACAAATTTTAAAAGAAGAGCTAAAAATACTGAACTTTACTTATATATAGAACAGTCTGTTGGAAACAATCTGCCTTCACAACATTTGATTGCTGGGAGGTTTTAATACATAGCTAGATTCACAGATTTAGCCATCTCTCAAAACTCACTGTGGGTTTTGCTTCTCGCTCTGTCTGCTCCCATTCAAAGTAGGTTTGGCCAAGCAATGTGACAGCATTGGTCCAAAAGAAAGAAATTGACTTTCCTGTTTTAACTCATGCTCATTCCACAGATTCAGAGAGAAATGGGCTAAACAAGCCTGATTCACTTTATCAGGTCTAAAGGTTACATTTCATTGTGCAGTTTCAGACTTGCACACACAGAAAAATTTTATTTATTTTAACAACAACAAAAAAGCACATTTGATTTCCTGAATTTGTATCAAATGTTGCTTCACAAATTATTTCTCTCTCTTTCAGGAAATACTTATGGAGGAACAAGGGACCTACCACAAAAAGGCATCAGGAAACATTTATAAAATTCTTGCTTTAACCATAATCAGATCCAGAATTCTCGCTATTATAAAAGTTGTTATAGTGTGCCCATAAAATAGGTTAGAGTCATTTGTGCCAGTGTTTGCTTTCCTGCATATAAAGTCCATTAGATAGTTTTCCAGGTGAACACCTAAAGAGTGGCATATAATTGTAGCCATTTCCCACTGTTCTGATTGTTTCCCCTTCAGACCTATTAATGACACTTCTCTTTGCCATCTGCGCCACTAGCTCCCGGCATATTAGAGATGTGCATGTCTCAATTATATCGGAATTATTCAAAATCCTGGACTCAATTAATCCAGTTCTAATTCTTCAGGCCTGCCCATACAGTGGGAAAATTTTCACCCACAAGCCACAAATCTTCATTGTACAAAATTGCTTGTGACATTAGAGGGTTGTGGTATTTGTAATGGTACAAAATGAACACAGCAGATACACTGAGTCAAACACAAAAGGAATACTGATGAACAATTCATGGTTCTTCTGGCCAAAATGATGATGTCCCAACAATGCTGAGATCCTATATGATTTTTAAAAGAAAAACATGGCTATTATATATTAAAAAAAACAAGCTGCAGAAATCTGAAATGAAATAATAAGGAAAAGAAATCAAGAGAGAGAGGGAGGGAGAGGGAGGGAGGGAGAGAAAGAGAGAGAGAGGGTATTGATTAGAATATATCTGGATTTCCAGGAAGCATCTGACAATACTGAAGATAGTAAAATTAGCAATATTGTTTGAATGTTTATTTTGTAAGAGTTATCTGTATTTTTAAAAAATCAAATACAAGGTAGCAAAGAAATATATACAATGTCCATTTATTAAAGTGAAACTCTATATGTAAAAAGAGCAGGATAGGAAGAGTATTGATGCTTTGGAATTTTGGAGAAAACTTCTGAGAATACCATGGTCAGTCAAGAAAACAAGCAAAGGGAACATTGAACAAAGCAGTCCACAGTTCTTACTGAAGGCACTAATGATGAAGTTCAAACTACCCTAGCTAGCTCTCTGGATTAGCTCTCTGGAAAAGGCCCTAATGCTGGAAAAGGTGGAAAGAAAGAAAAGAATAGGATGAGAAGGTGATGGACTCAGCCACAGCAATGATCGGTACATTTTTAGAGGAAGACCTAAATGAGCAGGTTAGGGACAGCTTGTCAAGGAGAAAATTCATCTGTCTGGACTTGATATCTACGTTCTCATAAATAAAATGCCAAACAGTCTGCTAAGCAAATTACACAATAAGATGGATAAAATTTAAGTTCTCTAAGGCCCTCCTTCAGTGGATCTAAATGAAGGATTGGCAAACTGTATTGCTTTTACGGGTCATTCCTTGAGAGTCTACCATCTGGGGCCAATTTTCACAAAGTGATACAAAGTGGAGCCAAACACATTGACCTGCTTTATCCCCTGAGTCATACTGTGAGGCATAAATTCATAACCAAGAAGTGCAGATCAAAGAATTCAACATCAACTCCTAAAAACACTATACGATCTGTGGGCAATTCGGCTATATGTCAATCTTCACTACCTCATTGCAAAGGAAATTGATTTCCCCCCCCCCCAGTGGTAGTAGCCAATCTGTTTGGCAGAATGAACTATGAAGATATAATAGTATAATTTTAGCATGCCTATAATACCAATCTCAAGAAGTAGAAATTCCAATATATACATTTGGGCTCTCTAGAATACACCACATGCAGCAGAATAGACAGGAAAGGAAATGTTACAAAATGTCTACACTATTTTAAATGAGTTTACATTTCCAGGACCAGGTAAAAATGATATCTCTGGGGGCTGAAGAAGCCTGAAGAAGTTATTTCTAGGTTGTGTGTGAGGATTTCTGGAGTGTGATGAATTGGAGGACAGAAAATAGACAAATTACATAAAAGATCCCAAAAATTTCAAACCAGTCTGCTTGTCATATGTGCCCTGGGTTCTTCTTTGGAAGAAGCGATGTCAAGAAAATGAGAATGAGGAACCAGGTTATCTGTTGTGACCCAGAGCTGAGGACATGTCATGAAACCAACTGATCAACATCTTCAAAAATAGGGACAAAGTGGAGAACATTGTATGGCAACGTCACATCCATACTATTATTGTTTTGTCTTGTTTGTTTTATATAGACATCATTACTACTATTATATTGCACTGGCCCATGGTGACATTGTCACTACCAGTTCAGGCACTTGACCCAACAACCCCATCGCCATAGGGGGCACACCCGATAGTTCTGCAATAGTCCCACGGGTGGGTTTCTTGGTTCAGGATCCCAAGCCTGTAGTTTGGTTTCTTCCTCGAGGTTCCAAAGCCTTGTGTGGTTATCTGTCCAGTTCCCAAACTGCCGATTGGGCAGCTTATCTTATATGGTTCCCAAGCCAAAGTCCATACTTCCAAATTCCAACGATTCCAACGATCGCTTTATGTATTACTGTCACTTCTGGGAATTGATACTGTTGACCTGACAACATGACTGAAGACACTGGAAAGCACACAAATAAGATGTGGTTCAGGAACCCAACAAGCATCTTGTCTTTCAGGCCAATAAAATGAATGAGCAGGGCCTCACAGATGCATAAATGTTACTTACCAGTGCATCATTTTGTTTGATCGAAATTTCCACGATGTTGCCTACCCACCATTGTTTGTCATAAATGCAGGCAACGTAACAACCAGCACTATGGACCAACGCAATATAATAGTAGTAAGGATGTCTATATAAAACAAACAAGACGAAACAATAATAGTATGGATGTGACGTTGCCATACAACGTCCTCCATTTTGTCCCTATTTTTAGGGCTTTATATGTCAGCGAAGAAACAACAACTCTACTTTTTTAGGGGTTTTGAAACATGCTCTTTCTAATGAGAATGATTTAACAGAGTTTCCAGAGGGCCTTTTTTTGTAAAAGCGGGCTGAAAATACCCTATTTTTGGCCTTTTTTACAAAAGCCGTCACCTTTATACTCAATTTGTGAACTATTAGAAAGCAGCAGGAGAATGAAATTTTATATTCGGAAACCTTGGGTTGCTACGTTATTACGCACAAAGTTTCACGTTTCTCATCTTTCCTTCCAGAGATATAAAAAGCCAAACTACCCTTTTTTGCGCCGTAGTCATTTTTGGCCAACTTTGCTCCAAATTATCTAGATGGAGATTGCTCATGAGAATGTTTTTATTATTTTGTTTAATAGAGCACAACTAGTTGTACAAGATGGCCAAGTTTTGTTTCTCTCAACAAAATGTTGCCAGGGATATTATGTCTCAAAGTTGCTGAACTCTCAGAGTCATAGTGTCAAAGGCTGTGGTATGGGGTCACACAAATGACTGTAACTCCACAAGTATTGCATCAGCAAACATAACACTTTACCAATGTTCATTGGGGACATGTGTGCATGTTCACATCAAATTTCATCAAAATCCGTGATAGTCGACCTGGGAGCCCCAGACCACTTGACACGGAATGATCCGCATGTAATAAGTTAGGACCCAGAACTTGTCCAAATAACTCTTTGCTTATAGTGTCTCTGATTTACTAGGACCTATCCATGACTAGGGATAGGGTGGCTTAGTGGGTAAGATGCTGAGCTTGTCGATTGAAAGGTCGGCAGTTCAGTGGTTCGAATCCCTAGTGCCGGGTAATGGGATGAGCTCCCGTTACTTGTCCCAACTTCTGCCAACCTAGCAGTTCAAAAGCACATAAAAAATGCAAGTAGAAAAACAGGAACCACCTTTGGTGGGAAGGTAACAGTGTTCTGTGTGCCTTTGGCATTGAGTCATGCCAGCCACATGACCACGGAGGCATCTTCAGACAGCGCTGGCTCTTCGGCTTTGAAACGGAGATGAGCACCGCCCCCTAGAGTCGGGAACGACTAGCACATATGCGCTAGGGGAACCTTTACCTTTAATCCCTGGACCTCCATAGAACAGAACAACACTTAGAACCAATGACTGAAGATGCAGAGAGAGATAAATCCTGAGCTAATTATTTGTCAAGAAAGAATTGGCCGACCTCAATATACAATGGATTCAAGGTTTCCATATACGAAAGAGTGGAGGGCCCTCTTTTAAGAATATTGTTTTAGCCCACGTTATAGATTTAGCATAGAGCAAGAGACAAATCAGACATCTTCAAGACTCCTTCCAATTCTATGGACCGACTTAGGCAGCAAGATGACACGGGGGAGCAAAAAAACCAAAAGGTTACCAAAAACCGAGAGAGGAAGTCCACTGGCCAGAAGGGTTTCTAACATACATTTCATCCAGATCAGATAAAACTTCCGTTTTATTTTTGTAACTTCGAGGAACAATCGATGGGCACCTGGTTTTAAAGCAGCCAACAGAAAGCTCAGCCGCCTCCACCTTTTTTTTAAATGACAGCATCCCAAAGACTGCATTTTAACGTAAAAGATATCACGCCAACATCAAAGCAGAAACCGCTAATTCCCTAGCAACCAGAAAGGCGAAAACGGCAAAACGTTACACGCCAGCACTTAGAAAGAAAGAAAGAAAGGGCCGGGTAGAGAAATCACAACCATTACTCGACTACGCCGACAAGCCAACCGGGCAGAAAGTACTCCAGACTTCACCACGCTTCATCGCCTCGCCGATCTCGAACGAATCAATGACCTGCCGGGCTGGGGCAGAACCAGAATCGTACAAAGAGGGTTAACATTATTTTGGATTTCCAAACCTTCCGCCTCTATCGGTCTATCGTCGGGGAGCAAGGCAGGCCCTCGAGGGGGGCTTCATCGGTGCAAAGAAACCACGGGGGTGGACGGAAAGGAAGGAGGAGGGAAGGAAGTTGGAAGGTCCCTTGACTAAAGATCTCTTGTGTCGTCCCACCCCCACCCCCCAAAAAAGGGGGCGATTTTACCGACACGGACGGCGTAATTCGTCTTGTTTGGAAAGGCACAAGCATCGATTCTGGGCAGGGAAACCCAGGGCTCCCCTTTCAAGATCTTTATTTATTTTATTTATTTAATCAAATAAATATTAAATAATATATATATATATAAGTATAAGCATGAATTGAATATATAAAACGAATACAACTAAAGGGAACATTAGGACAGGGACAGTAGGCACGCTGGTGCTCTTATGCACGCCCCTTCAGATCTTAGATCCCTAGATCCGAAGCAAACAGACAGTTTTCCATTACGGACAACAAGACCAGGAGAACATCCGGAGGGGCGGGTGGGGGGATACGAAGAGCCAGCAAACACCCGAAGCTTCGTGCAGCCTCCGGTTTGAGGGAAAAGGTGGAAAGCGGCAAAGACGCGCCAAGTCAGGGGCAGGCGAGGGGATGGCGAGGCCACCCACGAAGGCGGCGGGCGGAAAGCGCACCTGCTGGTAGTCGTCGTCCCTCGGCCGGAAGGCGCTGGGCACGGGTCGCAGGCTGAAGCTCAAATGGGGGAGCCCGTGCAGCCACGATGTCCACCAGGGCGCGAGGTACTCGGCCCGCGCCGCCAGCAACATCGCTCCCGCCGTCCCTGCTTGCAACCCGGGGCCCTCGGAAGCATCCGCTCGCGCCCGCTCGCGCCGGTCCACTCCGCACGCCGGCCGGGGGCCCTGCCTTCCCGCGTGCCGCCTCGCGGAGCTCGCCCGGCAGGCCCCGCCCCCCTCTTCTTTTCTTTCGAGCGGCAAAGGGAAGCTTTAAGGGTTGCAGCCGACGCCCCCTGCAGGATGTCGGAGACGGTGCTCAAAGGGTTTCTCTGGCTCGGGGTCTCTTTTTTTTTTTCCTTTTTTTTCCCCTGTCAGTCAGTGGTACAAAGATTTGCTTGCCCGTCTCCAGGCGAAAAGAAAGAAGAGGTCCCGCCCCCACCCGTCTGGAGGATGTCCTCACTCGCGGGAAACCCACTCGTGCCAAGTTATGAGGATCGCACAGAAGTATTTCAAAGGAGGATGTGCGTGGGAAGAGCACAGGGGTGGGGGTTTAGTGCTCCTGCCACTCCCTCCCTCTGAAATAAAATGCAGAATTTGAAACCATCAAATGGGTCACTTTTTTTTAAATATTTCATTCAAGGTAGTAATACAAACAAATGAGAATTTTTTCAATATTAGTATTAATATTAATAACAAGTTATTGTGGGTTTGTCACATGCTCCTAATTACTGGATAACTCTTCAGTGGGGGAAAAATGGAGGAAAAATTATATTGAGGTGGAATGAAGTGGGAAGAATTTAATCTTATTCTTTAAAGGGCTCTGGGGGGGAAAACACCCCATTTTAATTCATTCAAGAATATGTTCTATTATCTGAAAAAATGTATTCTCTGGTTAGCTTGTTCTGTCGTGTGTCACTGTGTTGTCATAAATACCATGAAACCATGAAGGAAAGAAGATATATACATGTAGTCCTCGACTTATTACCACAATTGAGCCTAAAATTTCCATTGCTAAATGAGATAACTGTTAAGTGAATTTTGCCCCAATTTATGATTGAGTCATTCAGTTGTAAAGATACTACTGTGATTAAATGAACCTGGCTTCCCCACTGATTGTGCTTGTCAGAAGGTTTCAAAAGATGAGCATAGGACCCTGAGACACTGCAACCATCATAAATACATGCCAGGTGGCAAGCGTCCAAATTTTGGCAAGGTCACCAAGGGGATGCTGCAACGGTTTTAAGTGTGAAAAATGGTCATAAGTCACTTTTTTCAGTGCTGTTGTATCTTTGAACAGTCACTAAAAGAATGGTTGTAAGTTGAAGACTATCTGTAAAGCCTTACACTCCATTCACCTTTTCCATGAGGATTTACTTTGACCTCTTCCCCATCGGGCCCAACTTATTTCACCACACAGGTTGTCTGTGATATCAGCTCCAGCAACAAGGCTGAACTATGGACAGAAATGTGTATGAGGGAAAAGGAGAAATTTGCAGACACAGCTAAAAAACTTGTTTTTCCTCCATGAACCAAGATAGAAGAGATGCTGATTATTCACTGCCAGGTCCTCTTCATATTCTTTGTTTGCCTTTTGAGCTGATCAGTTAGAGCTCAGGCTGACAATATCCCTCAGTGGGCCAGGTTTCACCAAAAGATTCCCAGTTGTAGCACCTCACTGTATTTAATTATTTAAAAATTTAAAAATTCCAAATGTAATATAATACAGATAATTTATATGATTGCTACCTGTCATCTCCATGTCTAAACTGTGTGCTATGGAAATGTGATAGAACATATGCAGATTTCTTTTCTGGATCAGTACATGGAGTTCGGATGTGCAACTTCTTCAATGATGTTCACGCATAATGCTTCAGAGGATAATTAGAACTGCAGAAAAAACAATTGTTACCAACCTGCCTTCCATTGAGGACCTGTATACTGCATGAATCAAGAAGAGGACAGTGGAAATATTTACAGATCCCTCACATCCTGGACATAAACTGTTTCAACTCCTACCCTCAAAACGACGCTATAGAGCACTGCACACCAGAACAACTAGACACAAGAACAGTTTTTTCCCGAAGGCCATCACTCTGCTAAACAAATAATTCCCTCAACACTGTCAAACTATTTACGAAATCTGCACTACTATTAATCTTCTCATCGTTCCCATCACCCATCTCCTTCCACTTATGACTTTAACTTTGTTGCTTTTATCCTTATGATTTATACTGTAATTGATTGTTTCCCAATTGCTTAATTGTACCCTATGATTATCATTAAGTGTTGTATCATTAAATGTTAAATTTGTACCCTATGACCAGCATTAGTGTTGTAAATGTTGTACCTTGATGAAGATATCTTTTCTTTTATGTACACTGAGAGCATATGCACCAAGACAAATTCCTTGTGTGTCCAATCACACTTGGCCAATAAAAATTCTATTCTATTCTATTCTATTCTATTCTATTCTATTCTATTCTATTCTATTCTATTCTATTCTATTCTATTCTAAGCCTTTTTAGCATGATAAGTATAAATAAATATAATCTAATAAAAGAAATAAGGAATAGTAGCCTTCTTGAACCACTAAGGCACAATAGATACATCCATCATATTAAGCTAAAAGCTATTGTGTTACTTGGTGTATTGTATGCACCCTAGTTTCTTTCTACAAGAACTTTTTTTAATTTCAATGAATAAATTGCACAGAGATTCAGCTGGATCTACATGTATATACACATACAATTATGTGCAGGTGTCAATCAAGACAAGCTTATCTGACTGCTTCTAAACCACTGACAGCATTATTTTTATGCACCATCAGTACACATAGGATTTTATAGAATTGTACAGCAGCAACAAGAGTCAGATGCTTAGCCTCCTCACAATAACTTTGAAGAGGAGAGAGAAGAATGTCCTTCCTGTTAAAGACTTCTTCAGCTTCAATAGCAATAATACAAGAGCAAACAATAGATTCAAACTTAATGTCAACTGCTTCAATCTTGATTGCAGAAAATATGACTTCAGTAACAGAGTTGTTAATGCTTGGAATACACTACCTGACTCTGTGGTCTCCTATCCAACTCCTAAAAGCTTTAACCAAAAACTGTCTACCATTGACCTCACCCCATTCCTAAGAGGACTATAAGGGGCATGCATTAAGTGCACAAAAGTGCTTACCGTTCCTGTCCTATTGTTTCCTTTCAATATATGTTCCTGTGTATAATGTTGTGACAAATAAATAAAGAATGAGGCTAAAGGCTAGTTCTGTAGCCATCAAGGCCAGCACTATTTTCATTTCAGTTGTAACTGTGTAAAAGGAGATTTGAATAGAATAGAATAGAATAGAATTTTTATTGGCCAAGTGTGATTGGACACACAAGGAATTTGTCTTGGTGCATATGCTCTCAGTGTACATAAAAGAAAAGATACGTTCATCAAGGTACAACATTTACAACACAATTGATGATCAATATATCAATATAAATCATAAGGATTGCCAGCAACAAGTTATAGTCATACAGTCATAAGTGGAAAGAGATTGGTGATGGGAACTATGAAACGATTAATAGTAGTGCAGATTCAGTAAATAGTCTGACAGTGTTGAGGGAATTATTTGTTTAGCAGAGTGATGGCCTTCGGGAAAAAACTGTTCTTGTGTCTAGTTGTTCTGGTGTGCAGTGCTCTATAGGTTGCATTTGAGGGTAGGAGTTGAAACAATTTGTGTCCAGGATGCGTGGGATCTGCAAATATTTTCACGGCCCTCTTCTTGATTCGTGCAGTATACAGGTCCTCAATGGAAGGCAGGTTGGTAGCAATTATTTTTTCTGCAGTTCTAATTATCCTCTGAAGTCTGTGTTTTTCTTGTTGGGTTGCAGAACCGAACCAGACAGTTATAGAGGTGCAAATGACAGACTCAATAATTCCTCTGTAGAATTGGATCAGCAGCTCCTTGGGCAGTTTGAGCTTACTGAGTTGGCGCAGAAAGAACATTCTTTGTTGTCCTTTTTAATGATGTTTTGATGTTAGCTGTCCATTTGAGATCTTGATATGATAGAACCCAGAAATTTGAAGGTTTCTACTGTTGATACTGTGTTGTCAAGTATTGTGAGAGGTGGAAGTATGGAAGGGTTTTTCCTAAAGTCTACCACCATTTCTACGGTTTTGAGTGTGTTCAGTTCCAGATTGTTTTGGTTGCACCACAAGGCTAGTCGTTCGACCTCTCGTCTATATGCGGATTCGTCATTGTCTCGAATGAGACCAATCACTGTTGTGTCATCTGCGAACTTCAGTAGCTTAACAGATGGATCATTGGAGATGCAGTCATTGGTATACAGAGAGAAGAGAAGTGGGGAGAGCACACAGCCTTGGGGGGCCCCTGTGCTAATTGTACAGGTATTTGATGTGATCTTGCTTAGCTTCACCTGCTGCTTCCTGTTTGTTAGGAAGCTTGTTCTTCTGTCTTATGATCAGTGAAAGGATAAAGAAAAATAGATTTACAAGAAACTGTAGGATACATTTCTTTGCAAGAAGATACATTTTATGAAGACAACCCTATTTGCTCATACAAATCAAGCTAACTCAAAGCTATAGACAGAAGTAAAATAATAATCAGGGCTTACTGAAATGTGCTATGAACAAGAGGCTAAATTTTGTGTGTAGGACTGGGTTATTCTGCTATGCAGCAAGTGTAAAGCTGCCCTTTGGAAGTACTTTCCACTAAAGAAAGGCAGTACTCTCATAACTTATTTAAGCACCATACATAAATGATCTTCTGGGTCTAGTCTGTTCATCAAACAGGCTGCCCTTTCATCTGTAGAAATTTAGCCAAAGGAGATGGAAAAGGGGCATAGAGTCAACCAAAGTTATTATTGTCTGCTGCCATTCTGATAGTCAGCAAAAAACAAACAATGGTAAAATAATATTATGTCAATGGACACTAATGGAATGAGGAAAGCTGGAAAGGCCAATTCATTTTCATTTAAGCCATCTTCTTTCCTGCAGGAAATTTCTTTTTGACTTCTGGAAAAAGTACCTGTGAAAATAAATGCGGGTCAACACAACTTAGTTAAATTGACCTTAAGTGGTTTCTTTAGAGTAGTCTTTTACTAGAGAATACTTTCCTAAAAGGCTTGGCAACTGTGCAGTTCTCTGAGAATGAGATACCTGGACCTACATGTTGGTTGGTTATGTGCCATCCAGTCATTTTCGACTCCTAGCAGCCACATAGATAGATTTTCTTCATGACAGCCTATCCATCAGGTCATGTAGGTATTCCAATTCTGTACTCATCACTATCATAATGGGGCTGCTGGTCATCTTCTTCTCACTCCTTCCACCTTTCCCAGCATTAGAACCTTCCCTAGAGAGCTAGGTTTTTTCATAGTGTGTCTGAAGGAGGATAAGAACTCCCTAGAACCAAGGAGAAATGTCCTGAATAATTAATCAGTGGAATAATTATTAATAATTAATCAATGGAACAGCTTGCCTTCAGAAGTTGTGGGTGCTCCATCACTGGAGGTTTTTAAGAAGTGACTGAAAAGCCTCTGAGACAGTAGGGTCTCCTGCTTGAGCAGGGGGTTAGACTAGAAGACCTTGAAGGTCCCTCCCAACTCTGTTATTCTGTAGATTACACAGCAGTATAAGCACAATAACGTAAAATAACATTGTAATAACCAATGTAGAGATTCTCAGTCATTGAGGTCATGGTTGTCCCAAAGATGCTTTTTCAGGAGGCAACTGGACTTGTTTTTTCCTTTAAAGACGTTTCGCTTCTCATCCAAGAAACTTCTTCAGCTCTGATAGGATAGTGGGGAATGGAAGGATTTATATACAGCTAGTCATTTGTATCCTTTTAGAAGGTCATTTAAGCATTTGGAAGTTTATCTGTGTCCTCAGGATCACCTGAGTAGTGCTCCTGGTTCCTGTAGTCTGCAATTTTTTCCCCTGGAAATCCATTCCTACTCCCACACCATTCAAAGGGTGTCCGTCCCAAATTGTATAGCTAAAAGTCTGTAGAGATTCTCAATCATCCAGGTTATGGTTGTCTTAAAGGTGCTTTTTCTGGGGGCAGCTGGACTTTCTTGTTTTTTTCTTTGATGTCATCTCTCTTCTCATCCAAGAAGCTTCTTCAGCTCTCCCCCACTATCCTGTCAGAGCTGAGGAACGATTGTAATAAATAATATCCCACATGCTGAGGTTCAATCATAATACCATCCTGATCTGAGAGCTTAAAATGGCTCCCTTAGCTCTCAGAGACCCACTGAGACAGCCTGGTTTCATTAGCTTTGTGAAAAAGACCTATCAGAAGGAACACTGTTCTACAGAAGGAATCTGTAACTGAGAAAGTTTAAATCTGAGATGCCTGCATACAGCATTCCTGCGGGGATAGGACCTGTGGGAACCATGTCACCTGGATCTCAGTGAAGAACTGGTGAGAGAAGCTGGCCTTCCAGATAGCCAGAACCTGAATCATTATCAATCTGAGTAGCCCTTGGAAACAAATGGTGCAGCTCTTGAAGAAGGGTACATTGACATATTTTCTAAGTCACAGTCTGAGATTGCATTTGGATTGGATGCAATTTCCAGGTAGTCTTCAAGGATAGTAAATCAGTGAGATAATAAATTAAACCTGATTGATTGTCAAAAAGAGAGGAACAAACTTTTCCCCTATGTAGCAGCACATATAAATCTTGGGATAGATTAATTAAATCTATTAATTATAAAATACTGTTGAATATTATCCTTAGTTATTGTACAACACAATTCAAGGAAGATAACTAGGTAAACCTACAACAAAAACAAACTCATTTGATAGATTATCAGATATGTGTTTCAGATCCCTGGATGCGTAATGATATCAAGGGATAGCTTGGCAAGGAAGAAGAATACAAATTACTTGTGACTGGTCAAAATCAGAGATATCTTTGAATATTACTAAACCAACGTTCTTTTTTTTAAATTATCCATTTTATTATTTTTAAACATTCAGGAAAAAAGATTTAAATTATGCTTAAGAAGCAAATCACGATTCATTTCTCTATATTATCTAAATAGCTTAAATCTGAGCAGTGATTTATGCATAATGAGGACTTTTTCATAATTCTATCATATTTTCTCCGTCAAAGGAGAATTACTCTACTAATGTGAAAATATGCTTTTTCTGCACCCGTCTCACTTGTGAAAAGGAACTTCCTTGGCAATTAAAGACTTGTTTAAAGCAAATTGTATGTGTGTAAAGCTTTTGCAAAACTTTTATTTGAAAGAGAGTATTTTGGAGGGGGAGCAAGAGGAAATTAACCAGACAGCTTAACAGGCTATTCTTTGTAGCCTTTATGAATCATTGTACCAATGGTCTGTATTTATAGCTTCCAAGAATTTATATTCTTTGGTTAATAGAATGTATAAATCCCAAAGATTTTCCATTCTGAGGTCATGACTTCCAGCCTGATGCAATTAATCTTTAATATGTAACTGAAGGGTCCTTTCAAGGGAATGGTAATTAGCACACGATTGGAATGCTACATCCTATGATGCTAGATAAGGAGTCTTTACATGCATAGTGGTGGGATTTATGTTCCATTAGATATTTCAGGCTTGTTTAAAAATAACAGAACCTGAATCCTTCAGGTTTATTCTCTCTTCATTTTGTACGTTGTTTCCTGATTTAGCATGTTACATTCACACAGCATAAATTGCTTCTTGTCTATAGCAGAGGTGGGTTTCAGCAGGTTCTGACCAGTTCTGGAGAACCGGTAGCAGAAATTTTGGGTAGTTCGGAGAACTGGTAGTAAAAATTCTGATTGGCCCTGTCCCCATTTGTTCTCTGCCTCCCAAGTCCCAGCTGATCGGGAGGAAATGGGGATTTTGCAGTAACCTTCCCCTGGATTGGGGAGGGAATGGAGATTTTACAGTATCCTTCCCCTGCCACGCCCACCAAGCCATGCCACACCCACACCAAGCCACACCCACAGAACCGGTAGTAAACATTTTTGAAATCCACCAGAGGTCTATAGACTAAAACTACAAATCTGTTCAAGCAGGAGTAGAAACTGAGCGAATGAGGAAGTTGTGGAACAGCCATGATTTTCTCCCAAGATTTGTCATTACCTCTGAATCTAACTATAGCAACCCCTGGTCTTGTTGATGTGCATGTCAGTTCATGTATCTTTATGTATTATTTTGTAACCTAATGTGGTCTGACATAAAATGCCACCTATGCCAATGCATCTGTTCCATTTTCATAGAATTCTTCTGGGGCACAGGAGTATAAATACTGACAAACTTTAAAGCTTACATTCATTAAAAATATATTCTATGGTCTGAAGGGTTAATATGCAGAGATTAACACACTGAATTCAGATGTCAAACTGGTTTTAAGAAGTAGTTATTTTCCCCAAAATACCATGCATTTGGAGTGAAGTCAAAATCTGATATGGCAAAGCTATGTGAGTTTCTTCTCCACTTTAAGTGGATTTTCTGAATTTAATAATATTTTGGACCCCAAGTTTCATGAGCTGAACTCTTTTCACAGGAAAAAAATCTCCTTCAGTTACATGGAGATAGCAGCAAAATCACTATTCTTTCTGTAACCTGCTGAAAAATTTGTTTTTGGGGTTCCTTTGCTGTATCCAAGACCTTTCTACTCGTGGAAATGGAAATTGGAATCAAAGCCATGCTTTATTTCAACAACTATGAAGAAGTGACTTGCAAAAATAGCTATAATTTTCCTCTTGGATTTAGATTAATTGTTCTAGAATTATCAGTTTGCACTGCAGATGGGGACTACAGCCCAGAAATTAAAAGATGTTTTCTCCTGGGGAAGAAAGCTATGGCAAACCTAGACAACATACTAAAAAGCAGAGACATTATCCTGCCAACAAAAGTGCATATAGTCAAGACTATGGATTTCCCAGTTGCAATGTATGGCTGTGAAAGCTGGACCAGAAGGAAGGCTGAGTGCCAAAGAATTGAGGCCTTTGAACTATGGTGCTGGAGAGGACTCCTGCGAGTCCCTTGGACTGCAAGGTAATCAAACCGGTCAGTCTAGAGATCAACCCTGACTGCTCTTTAGAACAGGAGTTTCCAACCTTGGCAACTTTAAGACTTGTGGACTTCAACTCCCAGAATTCCTCAGCCAGCTTTGCTTTGCTGGCTGAGGAACTCTGGGAGTTGAAGTCCACAAGTCTTAAAGTTGCCAAGGTTGGAGACCCCTGCTTTAGAAGGCCAGATCCTGAAGATGAAACTCAAAATACTTTGGCCACCTAATGAGAAGGAAGGACTCACTGGAGAAGAGCGTAATGCTGGGAATGATTGAGGGCAAAAGAAGAATGGGCGACAGAGAAGGAGGTGGCTGGATGGAGTCACTGAAGCAGTCGGCATGAGATTAAATGGACTCTGGAGGATGGTAGAGGACAGGAAGGCCTGGAGGAATATTGTCCATGGGGTCATGATGGGTCAGACATGACTTTGTAACTAACAATAAAAACCCATTGTGTAAAATCCATTAAAAAAACTACTGGAGTTTTTAAAAAAATCCAAGTATGTAATTATTATTATTTTTTAAAAAAGTTTTTTATTTTCCATAATAATTCCCACAATTTGACCAGTGTACAGTACAATCACTTATCCAACAATTGATCCTATACTTAAATTATGCTCAATCGGGCCTGCTCGGTCGCCACTCCCTTCCTTAATCCTTTCTACCCTTCTCATCCTTCTTCTACTTTCCCCACCATCCTCTCCTCACTTTCCTCTTTCCCCTCCTCCTTCCCACTTCTCACTTCCATCCTTTCTAACCCTCTAATTATTATATAATTATTAATAAACAATGTTATGGGAGAGAATGAGACATCAAAATTATATATGCTTATATGAAAATTAGGCAAAAATACATGAAAATTATGTGACAGAAGAGGCAAAAGTATGTAATAGAAATCTTTAGGTATGTTGCTTATTTTTAAGGCTAGTAGTGTCCCATTGTGAAAGTAATTTAAGAGATTTTCCATTTATCACTGCAAATCAGCATAAGCACATAACAGCTCTTCTCATTTAGCAGAGAACATGTAATACATATTTATGTCTGCTTCAGCTGCACTACTGAAGATGAAAAGGAGATAATTCTGCTAGCTCAGTCTTTCTGCAAATACACAAGATGAGAGAAATGCTACTCCAGGATGTGACTCAAAATGATGCTTAATTTAAAAACAGTGTTTAGAGAAAATGGTAACTCAAGTCCATATTTAACATTTTGTCCCTTAGGGCTGACAAATTCTTTGCGGATTCCCTTTTTATGCCTATGCAGCATAAAGTGTTCCATTTACTTCTACCACTGGAACAATGAGCACAACCAACAAATGTTAATTTTCACAGATAAAATGCTTCTAGTCTTTTTCTGACAAACAATTCTCTAGCGTAGAACAATACACAGTAGGAAGCACTGCCACCGTGTCAGCGTCAATTAGAGATCAAAGTAAACTGACCAGATATGAATTGTAACTGAAGGTGAAGCTTCCAATGCATTACCTTCCTGCTTGATTTTATAATATCCACCTGGATTTTATAATATTGAGAAATTCATCTCACAAAACTTGCACTAGGAGCTTCTTATTAATGGGATAGTGGCAGTCATAACTGTAATTACTGAATGTATAATTACAATTCTGAGGCATGGTCTTTTTATTCTTTTCCCTCTAGGATGATGATGAGCCATCAAATAACATTATATATTGCAAATTGTTATAATTCACAAAGGAAAATTTGTTGTAAAACAACATCTTATTCATTCTACAACATTTTACTCATTTAATTGGGTTCCCTTAATCTAGTTTTAGGACTTGTGTACAGACAGATCATTTTTTTAGGTTCTATTTATTCAGAAATATTGGAAATTCAAAAAGATTGGCAAACACTTAAGTATCACTGTATTTTCTGTGGCAGAAAAGTTATAAACCTTTATTGTACTCAAGATATCCACTGCTACCATATTCTAATCAAAATGCTGCTCTGATACCAGCCTGTCTGTATCTTTACAATCAACCTGCTGGAGGATTTATATTCAAAACTAGAAAAAAGACTTAGGAAGCCATTATTAGTACTTACTGCATTTTGTATCTCGTTGTTTCCTCTGAAGCCATAGAATCGTTTGTGTGTCTGAGGAGTATCACCTCTTATTTTATCCCAACTACCCCTCACATAAATTAGGCTAAGAGCACACAATTTAACCCTTGTGAGCTCTATAGTTGAGTGGGAACTTGAATCTAGCCATCCCAGTCTAATACTTTTAACCATCTCATTAGATATGTACAAAACAACTCTATGATTAAATTACAAATTGGCAGACAATTCCTATGAAAATCTTACCATCCACATCAGTGTTGAATGGCCAGCAAACTCTGGTTTGTTTCTTATCTTGACACGGAATATTTATAATTTAAAGAACACATTAAATAACAGTTGTACGCTGTGGTTTGCAATGATCTAGAAATGTAACATATACATTGTAACAATTTTTTCCTAAATCCCATTTTATTTTTATAATCCAGCGTGAAAAGCAGTTTTCAAGAAAATTCTTATAAATAGATGAGTGTTTAGGTAACCACTGATCTGATCGCAATTATGGCAAGCAGGAATTCCAGTGGATTTTAGGATGTTGAAGTATCATAATTTAAAACCTCGCTGATAAACTAGTATGAAGACTTAAGTTTCATCTCAGCTGAACAGTTTTTCAGGCAGCCAATAGAGAAACATCTCCTACATGTTCTTCCTCTGCAAGACCCTGCTGAGTTTACCATTACTTTACTTCTGGACAAACCTTGAAATACATCATTGCTATTTTTATTTTCCGCCTCTAGGCTTGATGACTATCAAACAGCATTCTTGGAAATAAAAATGCTAGGGGGCATAAGCTCCATAGCATGCCCGTTTTCCATTTTAAAAGATATGAAAAACCTCTGTACCGCAAGAAGTCTGACAGCTGCAAGAAAATTATTCATAGGTACATTGGCGCCTATGGGCATCACAGCATATCTTAAAATGCATCTCTTAATTATAAGATTTAGAACTCCTGCTTGCCATGATGACCAGATCAGTAGTTAGAATCAAGGTTTAGCTATGGGAAGAAAGCTGGCAGTGGTTGATGAAAACATACTCTTTATATACTGAAGACCATCCCCTGCTTTATTCATGAACACCATCTTGAGCCAACAAGAGGCTTTCAAAACAAGATCTGGAATGAATGAATACCCCCTCTTCAGGTTGCATGCTTTAATAGATGGAATGCATATACTGACAATTCTGACTATTGTTACGTGTTTCAGCTTTCAAAAATCAATGGGTTAAAATTCTCAATATATCTAAAGTATGCTTGCTTTGGAGAAGCTACTTAAGGAGGTTTCATGCCAACTTGGATCTTATTCCAATATTCAAGAATTGGATTTGCAAGAGCTCATCTCACGTGCATCAGAACTGTAACCACTCTAGACCAGAACTGCAGGTGGGAGCTGCACAATGCAGTACCCAAATCAATCCTATTTCAAAATTAAGAACAGACGCTTTTTGTCTATGCCTATTGATTTCACACTATGGAAGGTCAATGTTTGCTAGGCCAGTTATATTTCCTGCCAAGCTACTCACAGAAAAATACGACACTGACAAGAGAGAAAGTTCATTTCTTTATTACAATCCACCGGCCAAATTCCAAAGAGGACAGATTCACTTCAGTTCTTTTACTGCCAAACCTAGAGAACAAAGAGAAACACAAACGGAGGAAGAGCAAACAGACAATATTTTCATTATTTCTGTTTGTAAAACTATCATTTTAACCATTTCCCCAAACAAACGTTATCTAACTTTGAAAGGAGATCTTTCTGAGCAAGTGTAAGAGCATAATTTGCAGCCTCATAGCTAGTTTTTAATTGGTGGCTTGATATAAATGTCACTAAACATCTAAAATTATCTATGTTCTTCTTCAAAATGACATCTCTCTATTCTATCCAGCACAGATGTTGAATTTGATGGCCTAAAAGCAGCCTCCCAGCTCTACAATATTCCCTGTTACACAAGTGACATTTAGACACAGGGCTTTAAAAGCTTAGCTTATTAGGCTGACATTTTATTTGTATCTGCTGCAAAATACAAAACTCTCCCATCTGCCACATCCCTTAGTGGATATTCATTACTCTGGTTTTCAGGCTTTTCCCTCTAAATCTGTTCTGTATGTTTAACCCCCCCAGCACCTTATTGCCAATTCTGAAACTATACTGGTGCTCATACAAAATATGTATTATTTGGATTAATATACTACAAAACTACTGCTTTCTGGGATCACTTCATTTCATTCAGTCACCTATATTTTTAACACGAACAAAGCACCAATTTATTGTTTTCATTAAACCTGAATTATCCCTTAAAAGCAAACTTTCATGTTGATATCAACAAAAAAAATATATTTCTATTTGTTAAGCAAACAGCACAGTAATTCAGTTTACAATGCAAAGGGATTTAAGTGATTAAATCCCACTAACTTTGAAAGGATCTGCTATACTCATTCACTGAAATCAATGGAAATTCAACTCCCTTAACTATAGTTTTTTTTCCTAAGGGAAAAGACTGTCCTTCTAAGAGATAATGCCTAATTAATACAGCAGTATCAAGTTACTTCAGCCAGTTTACAGATTCAATTTTTAAACATTTTAAAGTGTGAAATTGCCTTTCAATTTTAAGCTACTATACCTACAGATTAGGATTAACATAACATAACATAACATAACATAACATAACAACAGAGTTGGAAGGGACCTTGGAGGCCTTCTAGTCCAACCCCCTGCCTAGGCAGGAACCCTACACCATCTCAGTCAGATGGTTATCCAACATTTTCTTAAAAATTTCCAGTGTTGGAGCATTCATAACTTCTGCAGGCAAGTCGTTCCACTTATTAATTGTTCTAATTTCAAATCAGTTTTAGGCACATAGTTTGGTTCTTGTTGAATGAAGAAAGTGGCCTTTCAATTTATCAGTCACTAGTAAGTGGCTAAATATTACGTTTTATTCATATCATCTGACAGTTCCAGAAAACTGCTGGAAAATTTCATCCTGCAATTTGCAGTTTGTGTCAAAATACAGATAATATTCAAACTGATTCTTTTACAGCCTCCCTAGAATTGGATGAAGATATCCAGAACCAATACCTGGATATGAAGCAAATCACCAAAAACTCAGCTGTGACACAAACATTTTTATTTAGTCATGCTGACTTTGGAATAACAATTTAATCAATGCTGGATAAAATAGCAAATGTAGGTTCACAGCTCAGCAGTTTCCCTGCACTTGTCTTTGACCTCAGACAAGAGCTGTAACTGGGAATGCCTTCACCCAGGTTAGGTTACTAGAGAGAGATGTGGTCAGAGTAACTGATGCCTTAATACTCCACATCTGGAGGATTGCAATAAGCCGAAAAGTATTTAGAAATAACAATGACCCAGAATGCTGTAGCCAGGTTCTTTAGAGAAATTCCATTTAGGAAAATAGGACTATTTTATTTAAATTGTTTCCAGGATCAATTCAAACTGCTGGCAATAGTATTCAAAGTTCATTATCAACTAAAATATCTAAAGGACTGTTTTTCCTACTCATGACTACTTTGCTGGCTTCCCCTTCCCACTTCTTGGAGGTATCAATTAATTGACATTAAAAGGAGGAACTTATAGCAGCAATTTCATCTCAAGGTGGCCTCCCACTTTCATCTACTAAGGAGAAGTTAGGTGGGGACTCCCCATTTTCTCTGATCTCTTAAAATGAATGAATCATCTAAGTATCCTCATTTGATGTCACAGCATCCTGAAACATGTGAAGTTAACTCTTCACATGTTTATTTTCGGGAAGCCTGTAATCATTTAATTTTTTTCAAACTTGCCCAGTGCCCCAAATGTTCAGGGTTTCTCCACATGCAAAACATAATAACTTAAGTCATTTTAGATTTATAGTTTGGCTTTTATCCAGCTGTTCAAAGCATCTTATATAGTATCCTGTGAGACAAGATTGGCAAAAGAGTGACCCAATTAGAATACTCATCATCTTATGAAAGAACAAATAGACAAAACTATATACCTAAAAACCCGCAATAAGGATCAACTGGCTAAAATGTGGGACTATTTGCTTACTATTAATTTTACTGCCTGTTGCATAATTCCACTTATAAAGTCAGTTACCTGGTGGCAGAGACTGCTTCAGTTTTTCAGCCTTTTCCTTATCTGTGATGACCAGGGTGTACAGATATCGGCTGCAGCGCACCTTAAACTTTACATTGTCTTTATTCTTCTTGATCTTAACAGCTATTGTATAAAAATATCAGTTATTATTATGCATTGATTATACTAAGAAACAAACCATCTAGTAAGCAACAGAATTTAATGTAATTTTGAGACAGAACATTTTATTACATCCACTTTATCTCATGACAACAGAGACACTTGTGAAGTAGAACTAAGTTATCATACCTGTTTAAAAATGTTTTTGTTTAAATACCATACTGGAATAATCTTGAGGCTAATACTTGTTCCAGACTCATAAATATCAAAAGTACATAAAAATAAGCCAAAATCTAGTTTCTGTGATTTCATTACTAATAACAAGCACTAACATCTTTACAATAAAGGTTTACAGTGTTAAGAGAAAATCTGTGAATCTTTCAGAATAATCTGTAAACCTGCAATACTGTGACCAGCAATGTGATATCAGCTTGACTTAAGGCCTATTGGTACCGGTAGATTTTATACCCCAATAATATGCACTATACCTTTAAGGAACATTCTGAGGCAACATTCACTATCTTAGAGAAAATATGTGAAACCTTAGGATAATTTTAAGAGTAAGATTTAGCTTAAGAGTAAACTAAACTTAACTGCTCCTGGAATACAATACACTGGGATACTACAAAGAATCCAGAATAATGGCAAAAGATCTGTAGGCTATTCTTACAATGTCTTCCATAAGGAACTATTCAATAAGTTACTGCAATAATTTAGATGGACAGAGAGGTCAAAAGTAGAACTTGGGAAAAAAATTAGAAATGTTGTATTTTGAGAAAAACCATCATATTTCTGCAAACGATTCTCATCCCAACCAGCATGCCGGTTGTACTATTATGATTTGGGGTGGCTCTGCACTTTCGGGATCAAGAGGGAAAGCATCTATAAACTATACTGAGAAGTTCTACAGGAGTCTATCTGCCTAAAAATTGAAACGTAAGTGAATTTGGATCATGCAGCACAACAATGATCACAAACACACAAGCATATCTACAAAGAATGGCTGAAGCAAAAGAAAGTTTGCGCTTTGGTATGGCCAAAGCAAAGCTCCGATTTTAACTCAAATGAATTGCAGCATGACCTAAAGCCAACAGTTTCAGGTAAAGTAAAGGTAAATGTTTCTCCTGTATCCGACTCTGGGCATGGTGCTCATCTGCTTCTTAGCTGAAGGAAGCCAGTCAGTCATGTGACCAGCATGACTATATGCCAGGGCTGTCAAACTCCACGCCCATGCCTGGTTTAGTGAAGGTGAAAAAAGTCCTGATACGTCATGTGATGCAGCCGTGACATTAGTTTGACACCCCTACTATACACCAAGGTGCAAGGAAAACTGTTACCTTCCCACCAAAGTAGTATCTATCATTATTGAGTTGAAATAACTCTATAAAGAGGAAGAAGCCAAAATATCCCCAAGTAAATTCACAGGATTAACAGGACGGCAATCCCTTTGCTGAAATCACTGCTGCTTCAGGAAACATCACTAGTTATTATGTAAAGATTCACGTACTTTTTCCATCAAGTGTTCAATTATGGATATTTCTAAAGGGCTCACAAGCTTGTATGCAGTTCTGCAGTACATTTCTAAGTTTCAAAACCATTATAAAGAAAAGCTTTGATTCAAGCATAATAGAATTCCGAATCGGTTTCTAAAAGCAAACATGCATAAAAATATGTTTAATGGCAATTTCTTAGCTGATTATAATGCCCTAGAAATTTACCATGGTTAAGTAATGCCAATGAAAGCTACTACAAAACTTTATGGTTTTTAAATGACTCTAAATGATGTAAATTAAAACTGCTTTGGAGAATGTTTCACTATTAAACTTCCAATCATTTACTTAATGATGTTATATATATCACAAAATATTCAGAGACGTCACTTAAAAGTGTCGACAAAAGGAGTCATTGCTTTTAAAACATGGACAGAGGAAAAGAGAATGCATGACTAAGACATGGCTCTCCAAATACAGTATTTGGAAAAGACCTGGGTTGTGGTGGTACGTTTTAGAAAGTTGATAGTGCCCACAATTAATATTAAAGAATACCACTCTAACATAATTGATATTATATGTTCAGCATAAACTAAAATACAAGACTAAATCTCACAATCATTATAATTAGTGAAACAAAGCAAAGAGCCCCAACTGGTACTCACATTTTGCATCTTTCCTCCTGGCAGTCAACAGAAAATCTTTGATTTCTTCAATTTTTCGAGGCTATAATAAATACAAGAATTAATATGAGTCTGGCATCCAGTGCACTGTGAAAATACATTTTATTCCTGCAGCTCAACAACTTTCCCTTTTCTGCCAAGCCATTCTTTTAAACAGAAAACTGTAACCTTTATGAATTCATTTTTAGCAAAAAGTAGTGTCATATAAGGAAGCAGATAGAAACGAATGTTAGCAATAAAGAAATATTTGTAGCTCAGAGCTGAAATGAGGGGTCCTTGGTGCTCTCTGAACTTGGTTGTTTACTTGCAGATGTTACATTACCAAACTAGTGAACATTATCAGTGCTAGTGCTGGGACTAGCACTGATGTTCTCTAGTTTGGGTAATGAAAGGCCTGTAAGTCAGGGGTATCAAACTCACAGTGTCACGTGATGTATCGGGACTTTTTTCCCCTTCGCTAAACCAGGTGGGCGAGCACGTGACGTATCCGGCCCATGGACCATGAGTTTGACCCCCCTGCTGTAAGTAAACAATCAAGCTCAGAGAGCACCAAGGACTGCTCAATGAACGTTAAGACATAGTAACTATGAGCAATATTGGTATCTTATCTTATAAACTGTAACTTAGTGCAGGAGAGAAGAAATCTGGGAAACTCTTCACAATATTCTGAGTAGCTTCACCTTAATGAGTTCGCTAATAAATGAGGGCCTGGAAATTCCTGTTTCCATATTTGCTCCTCATACTAGCATTAAAGACAACTAACTGCTGTCTATTTAATTCTTGCCTGTTAATCTTGCTTATGTATGACTTTGAGAAATCATGTTGTCATCTGGACAGAAGACTACTTCCCCATCCCTTTTCCCTTGAAGAGAATACACGGGGATTGGTTGAATGCAGTTTGGAGCAAACTTAGTTTTCCAATAAAAATGTCCATCATAAATTGTTCTTAAGGCAAGGGTCACTTTGGAGAAATCAGGCCTGACAACTAAAGGTAACTGGAATATCTTCAAGCATATCAAAAAACCCAGTCCATCGCCATGAAAAAACTTGCTGGGATCACATATGAAACATTTGTTGAAACTGCTGCAACTTTCTTCAAGCTATAATTCTAACCCTTTCCTGTTGTTCCAGAATTGGAAAGGCTGATGGATCGACAGGCTTTGGTTAGTGTTTTATACAATTAAGACACATTAGATGCCTTTTTAATTCCAACCTTTCACTGAACCTGGAGTAAGTAAAGTGATGAAAACCAATCAGAAGTTGGTGAAAGATTTCCATCTCCCTTTGCAAGTGGCACAAAACTTACCAAAATGAACATTCTACCCTATTCTGATATCTACAGGCAACAGGACATATGCATCAAAAGATCTACAGCACAAAGGAAGATGGTTACCTTATTCTGCATTTATCTCAATCAAAAGCAGCATGTTTCAAAAAAGCTAGTACAGGTAGTGCTCGACTTACAACCAATTGAGACCAACATTTCTGTTGCTAAGCAAAACAGTTAAAAGAGTGTTTTGCCCCATTTTACAACTTTTTTTGCCACAGGGGTTAAGGGAATCACATCAGTTGTTAAGTTAGTAACCCAGCTGTTTTACTGTGAATCTGGCTTCCCCATTGACTTTGCATGTCAGGCTACAAAACCGTCATAAATATGAACCAAAGCCAAACGTCTGAATTTTGATCATGTGACCATGGTGATGCTGCAACAGTCCTAAGTGTGAAAAATGGTCATAATTCACCCTTTTCAAATGGTCATGAAACAAATGATTGCAAATTTGAGGACTACCTGTATTTTTACACCAAACTTCTAGTTTCTTCTCCCCCAGCACTAACTAGTATAGTAGCTTTCATATACTTTTCTTATAGCAAGCAGGGATGGTTTCTTTGTGGCTATGTTAATCCCTCTGGGCTCAGATACTAACAGGCTCAAGTCTGGGTTACTACACTGATCTGTATCTGTAGTATTTCTTCCAGGAAATACTACAGTTACAGACTGGATCACTAAATTAAAAAATATCATGGAAGAAGGCAATGGTTAATCCACATCCACTTTATTTGGGATAACCACACGGTCTTACAATAAAGCTACATCTGAAAATTTACATTGTTTTTAGTTGCTTTCCATTGCTATTCTCCTAGAATAACAACCTCCCCCCCCCCAGGTTTTGCTACATTTAATATATGGAATTGAAAGAGAGAGAAATCGGATGAAATTATTTCTCTTACTTTATTTCCGTTCCATGTATTAAATTTAACTCAATGTAAAAAAAACACACACACACAAATTAAAAACTATGCCTGATTTGTTTAAAACGTGAGAACGAAGTACGGGAACACTATTTAAACATTCATGGAACATGAATATATGTTAGCCATTCGTCTGTATCAAAATGCCCTTCGCGGGAAAAGGTTTTTTCCTCTGAATCTTTTTCCAACCGGCTTCTTTTAACTTTGGCATCATCAAAACCATTCAGGAGCATCCGCCGCTTACCATGGCGAGGGCTTCTGGCAGCAGCTGCCTGCAGAACAGAAATCAAATCGTCAAGAATTAATTGCCGAAATGGGGGGGGGGGTGTCAATCGCCGACTTATTTTCCTCCCGCCCCCCTTTTCCGCCCTCCCCAAACATTAACAGCCACACACTCGACACTTTAACGCTCCTCCTCCGCCCTCTTCCCAGCTGCCCCTACCTGGATTCTCCACGGATGCCAACGGATTGCAACCGCCACTTACCGAGAAACTCGAAACAACGGCACCACCACCCGGGAGAGAAAAGAACAAGCACTTCCGCATCCGGGTAGTTAAACCCTGCTTGGAGCTTAAGCTACGGAGGCCGGGGAAGATCATAATAGCAAGCGAGGCAAAACTAGTTGGAACCCAGCGGTGTCGGAGTGGAGGCGCGTGGAGCTTGTAAGCACTTTGTAGCTGGGTATCAGGGATGCCGTACGCATTGTAGCTGTCAAATCAGTCTTGTATGTACGTACAACTAGAAGCTTTAGATTAGAATTTGCTTACTTGTGAAGGACTAGTCTTGTGGTGCAACCAAAACAATCTGGAACTGAACACACTCAAAACCATAGAAATGGTGGTAGACTTTAGGAGAAACCTTTCCATACTTCCACCTCTCACAATACTAGACAACACAGTATCAACAGTAGAAACCTTTAAATTTCTAGGTTCTATCATATTGCAAGATCTAAAATGGACAGCTAACATCAAAAACATCATCAAAAAAGGTCAACAAAGAATGCTCTTTCTGCGCCAACTCAGTAAGCTCAAACTGCCCAAGGAGCTGCTGATTCAGTTCTACAGAGGAATTATTTTGTCTGTCATTTGCACCTCTATAACTGTCTGGTTCGGTTCTGCAACCCAACAAGAAAAACACAGACTTCAGAGGATAATTAGAACTGCAGAAAAAATAATTGCTACCAACCTGCCTTCCATTGAGGACCTATATACTGCATGAATCAAGAAGAGGGCCGTGAAAATATTTACAGATCCCTCACATCCTGGACATAAACTGTTTCAACTCCTACCCTCAAAACGACGCTATAGAGCACTGCACACCAGAACAACTAGACACAAGAACAGTTTTTCACTCTGCTAAACAAATAATTCCTTCAACACTGTCAAACTATTTACTAAATCTGCACTACTATTAATCGTTTCATAGTTCCCATCACCAATCTCCTTCCACTTATGACTGTATAACTGTAACTTTGTTGCTGGCAATCCTTATGATTTATATTGATATATTGACCATCAATTGTGTTGTAAATGTTGTACCTTGATGAACGTATCTTTTCTTTTATGCACACTGAGAGCATATGCACCAAGACAAATTCCTTGTGTGTCCAATCACACTTGGCCAATAAAAAATTCTATTCTATTCTATTCTATTCTATTCTATTCTATTCTATTCTATTCTATTCTATTCTATTCTATTCTATTCTATTCTATTCTATTCTATAACTGTCTGGTTCAGTTCTGCAACCCAACAAGAAAAACACAGACTTCAGAGGATAATCAGAACTGCAGAAAAAATAATTGCTACCAACCTGCCTTCCATTGAGGACCTGTATACTGCACGAATCAAGAAGAGGGCCGTGAAAATATTTACAGATCCCTCACATCCAGGACATAAACTGTTTCAACTCCTACCCTCAAAACGACGCTATAGAGCACTGCACACCAGAACAACTAGACACAAGAACAGTTTTTCCCCGAAGGCCATCACTCTGCTAAACAAATAATTCCCTCAACACTGTCAAACTATTTACTAAATCTGCACTATTATTAATCTTCTCATAGTTCCCATCACCAATCTCTTTCCACTTATGACTGTATGACTGTAACTTTGTTGCTGGCAATCCTTATGATTTATATTGATATACTGACCATCAATTGTGTTGTAAATGTTGTACCTTGATGAACGTATCTTTTCTTTTATGTACACTGAGAGCATATACACCAAGACAAATTCCTTGTGTGTCTAATCACACTTGGCCAATAAAAATTCTATTCTATTCTATTCTATTCATGGATTAAATGCATAAAAAAAATTAAGCAACCACCACCATGAAGATAAAAAATAGTTTTCGTTGTCTTATTCAATCAGAAGCAAAACAGAAACCATTCCTGAATAAGCCCTTATACGTAAATTTTATACTTACACTTTAGCCTTTATACTTAAAAAGAGCAAAAGATAAATGAGATCTATTTCTTTGTAGCTTTCGACCAGGAGGGAATCAGCAAGAAGCGCTCTAACAGCAGCGGGACCTAAGAAATTTTGATAATGACAGTGCTTCAGAGGCACAGTCATGATGAGGTTTCTCTCTTCTCGGAGAAAAATGGGGAACAACCAGATCCTTAAATGTATTGTAGGAAGCTTACAATTATACACCTTAGAAAAGCAGTTTTCCATAGCAGTTTATATCCATTCCGAAAGGACTATGGGATAGCAGGTCGGAGAGTCTGCTGTCTTATAATGGAAAAATTATGCAGATAGGAGGGTTTCTAAGAACCAGTCAGAATGGATTGAAAGAGCATGGAATAGAAGAAAAGGAACGACAAAGGAATAGGTCTGCACACCCACCAAGGAATCTAGTTTCAGAAAAGAAAGTGTTTGGGATGACAATTTGGCCTGACAAGAGTCCTACAAATTTGCATATTATACATGCTATTTTATTATCTTTATTGTCTTCCACTCAGTTTATATCTTGCTTTCTGTAGAATGGCAAAATACAAGGATGTACAAATGTATTTTGAGAATACAATAGAATAGAATTTTTATTGGCCAAGTGTGATTGGACACACAAGGAATTTGTCTTGGTGCATATGCTCTCAGTGTACATAAAAGAAAAGATACCTTCATTAAGTTACAATACTTACAACACTTAATGATAGTCATAGGGTACAAATAAGCAATCAGGAAACAATCTATCAATATAAATCATAAGGATACAGGCAACAAAGTTACAGTCATACAGCCATAAGTGGAAGAAGATGGGTGATGGACAAATGTATTTTGAATGGGATAAAACTGTCCTTAGGCAGAGCAGAAACCACAAAGATAACATTTTATGACAAAGGGAGCTTATATTTTATGACAAAGGGAGCTTACAAAGATAACATTTTATGACAAAGGATTATTGAAGAACACTGGATTCTAGTATGTGCACTAATTTCCAGAACTGGACTGATTCCAATTAGGTTTGGAGTGGATAAAGTAAAGGTAAAGGTTTCCCTTGGCCAGCCTGTCTGACACTAGGGGGCAGTGCTCATCCCTTTTTCTTAGCTGAGGGAGCCAGTATTGTCCTCGGACATTTCTGTGGTGAGGTGGCCAGCATGACTATACCCTCAGGCACATGGAATTCTGTTACCTTCCCTCTGAAGTGATACCTATTTATCTACTTGCATTTGCATGCTTTCGACCTGCTAGATGGGCAGGAGCTGGGGCAAGTAACGTGGCACCCTGTTGTGTGGCACTCAGGTCTTGAACCCAGACTGTAGACTTTCCAGCCAACAAGACCAGTGTGTTAACCACTAAGCCACTGCATCCCTTTGGGGTGGGTATAATATGAATAATTACATGCCTGAAAAATGGACCTTTTGTGTGTGGGGACGGACAGACCGGAAGGTTTTAGAAGAAAGCAAACCAGAGGCTTCACCCTAGATATGAAGGATGGAAAAACAGTCTCTCCAACACTTACCTAGGCTTGAAAATATAAGGTGTTTCTTCAGCTTGAGTGCTTCTATATAATTCTGCATTCACATGTAATTGCCTTCCTGTAGAATAAAACTGACTAATCAGAATCAGAATCAGAATCAGATTGGACTAGATTGTTGCTAATATAACGTCTGAGTGCATTTAACCTTTTTCTTGTCTTTCTCAACTCATATTGCCTGGTAACTAATAAAATCTGAGAGTAGAGAAATCAAACCTCTTCTCCCAAAATTACCTTTGTGCAGAACCCAACACAAGTTATTATGATGAACATCAACCAAAGACCTCACTATGATTAGGTCCAGAATCCTTTACTTCCTAATTATAAGATACTTGAGCACAACATGACAGGAGTATAGTATGGTTTCACACAGGGGTGAAATGCTCCTGGTTCGGACAGGATCGTCTGATCCGGTAGCGATGGTGGCGGGTGGTTCAGAGAACCGGTAGCAAAAATCCCTGCCCCACTCCCATGCCCAGCTGAACCCTGCGATCATCAGAGGGATTTTTAAAACTTTTAAAAGCATTTTTTCTTTGGCCAAAAAAATGCTTTTAAAAGTAAAAGTAAAAAGCTTCTGATGATCGCAGGGCTCAGCTGGGTGCCAGGCAAAAAATGGGGGATCGATTTTTCCTTCCAGCAGGCTTCAGGGAAACCAAAAAATTGGGGGGGGGGTTGTCTGTTTTTCCTCCCAGCAGGGTTCAGGGAAACCAAAAAATGCGTGGGGGAGTCTTTTTTTCCTCCCAGCAGGCTTCCCTGAAGCTTCCCTGAAGCCTGCTGGGAGGAAAAACGGTGTGTGTGTGTGTGGGGGGTTTGTTTATGAGAGAGAGAGAGAGGGAGGGAGGGAGGAGACAGGGAAGGAAGGAAGGAAGGAAGGAGTACAAACGTGGCACTAGACGTAGCTTCAGAGGATAATCCAGGGCTGGAAGGGATGCGGAGGTCATCTAGTCCAACCCTGCTCCAGCAGGACATTGCTAGTGAGTTTCTGTCTTTTGATCCCCAGTCACATGGTTACATAGCCACACCCACCCAGTCACATGATCCCCTACTAAGCCACGCCCACAGAACCGGTAGCAAAAAAATTAGATTTCACCTCTGGTTTCACGTAACAACTGCTTCACTTAATGACCAATGCTGATCCCAATTGTGATTGCTAAAAAGCGCTACCTACAGTAGCAACAACATTCATGTGGCAATTTTCAAGTGTTCAGAGTGGTTCACACATTTGATCTTGGCAATCCTGATTGAAACTTAGCATGATTGACATAATCCCTCCTTACTTGCAGAAAGAGTTTAGGGCTGGCTTATTGAAGAAACTGAGAAAAATTATTGCTGAGATGAAATTTAAACTGGCATGATCCCATTTCATATTCTCAGCAGTTATAAACTCTCAGATCTCAGTGCTTAAATATAAATGGATCTACTTGTGACTTGAATTCCAGAGAAAAATCAATATAGAACAGCATTCATGTTTGGCTCTATCGATTTATACAGTATCTATTATGTTGGCCTCTATATACATTAAGTTGAAGTGGTAATTGTATTTATTAACATTTGCTGGAGTGATGGGCATCTTTGGGCCATCATAAATGGCAGTTGTTTCGGGAAGGGTCTCCGTAGATAAAATTGACACATGCTCCATCTTTACCTAGAAGCAAGTTCTATACATCAGTTCTTCTTGCACTGAGATAGTAGTACAAATACTTGGAATACTTGAGTTTATAACCTTAAACATCTACTTTGTGCATCTTTATAATGAGGGATTTTTTTTAATTGTATCCTTTCAAGGATGATCTGTTGGAGGCTATCTGCCAATGGCAGTCCATCCCACCTCTTTTCCTTCTTTTATCATGGTCTCCCTTTCTGGTCAGAAACCTGGACTGATAGCTTAGACGGGCCTTTTGAAATTAGATGATAATCTACAATCACCTGCCTTTACCTTTATGCAGGAGGAAGAGAGGTAGGGCTAATGCAAAACCCCTGCGTGTCCTTGGTTTATTTGTGTGCCCTTGTATATATTTGTTCCTCATTTCCTTTAGCAGAGCCATGTACGTAGTGATAAAAATAAAACACAAGGGGGCACCCTGAATACAGCTTTGAAATAAAGCGGGCAAAGAAGAAAAATGAAAAACAATCCATCCCCAAAGAGAGACTAATCATAGTTGCAATCCAGCTTGGCTTGCACAGGAATCATGTTCACCTTAGGAATTGCTTATTAGCCTGTCATTAATCATTATGCGTTTGCAACTACCTGCCGTATTATGGAACCAAGATCATCTGCCAGTAGCAATGGCCAGCCCTCAGTGAATTTAACCCTCAATGAGCTGAACTCACTCTATGTGACTAGATCACATCCTTCTGCCTTAGAAACCCTCCTCTGTTTCCACACTACTTTCCTTTCTTTTAACTTACTGGAAAAAGGGTAATCAAAATCAATCCATAGTGCTACTTTATTCATAGGAGCCCTCCCTCTGTTATAGATACAAGATAATCCTTGACTTAAGACTGATCACTTAGTGACTCTTCAAAGTTAAAGGAGAAATTATGACCCAATTTTGAAATTACGATGGTAAGCCTCCCCCAAGTCCCCCCGTCCCCCACCTGACCATCATGATTGCATTTCAAGTGCTTGGTAACCAGCCTGCATTTATGGCCATTTGCAGCATCTTGCAGTTATGACACCACAATTTACAATCCTTTTTGTTAGAAACCAGTGTTTCCTTCTGGTTTCTGGCAGAAAAGGGAACTGGATACAATGGATTTGCTTTAACGACTGTGGGGTTTTTTTTTAGCAAACACTGCAATAAAGGTTTTAAAATTGGACCGGGTCCAGTGGTGAAATCCAGCAGGTTCTGACAGGTTCTGGAGAACTGGTAGTGGAAATTTTGAGCAGTTCGGAGAACCAATAGTGGAAATTTTGAATAGTTTGGAGAACCGGCAAATACCACCTCTGGCTGACCCCATAGTGGGGTGGGAATGGAGATTTTGCAATATCCTTCCCCCAGGATTGGAGAGAGAATGGGGATTTTGTAGTATCCTTCCCCTGGAGTGGGGTGGGAATGGAGATTTTGAAGTACCCTTCCACTGCCATGCCCACCAAGCCATCCACCAAGCCACGCCCACAGAACCGGTAGTAAAAAAAATTGGATTTCACCACTGACTGGGTCACATTTTAACTGGTCCAATTTACGACCCTAATTCTGAGGTCAGTTATGGTCATAAATCAAGGACTACCTATATAAATATTATGAAAGGCAATCTTTTCTGAGCAGCTCTCTGACTGTGAATAACTTCTCCCCTATCACAACACTGTGAAGAATTCAAGATGAGCATTTGATTTTCACAGGACTCCTAATTATTATCCATGACCTAAAATGTAATTTTATGTTACCCATCTTACTTTGCACCTTGCTTCAGGATTAGTAGGGTGATAATGAATGTAAATGGGTAACACATTTATAAATTCAGATAATTTCCATTTTCAGTGGATCTTCCTTATCTTACTGAAACCTCTAAATTAGACCTCCTCCCTCTTCTCTGTCATCCTATAGATCTGTTACTAAAATTGAGATACAGAGATGTCATAAGAATGATTGTTGTTGTTGTTTTGGAAACAACATCTTCCAACTGCAAAGTGAATGCTGTTTAATATGATCTTTGTCATGAGAAGCAATCACAGTTTCTGGTGACATTTGGTGAAGTTTGAAGTTGTTTAGAAGTTATCAATCCATTTTATTTCGGTCACAGATCGGCATAAAACAAATAATAATTATGTAAAATAGAAATGAAAATAAAAAGTCATATTGATAGACTCGAGTAAGGTAAAGATAAAATTATTAATGTAAAATTGCGGAGGTCATGAATTCGAATGCAAAAGAATCCTATAAAACTGCAATGGATTTTTACAAGAAACACTCTAAATGCTATAAATAACTATGATAGATAACTCTAAAAGGAGATAAGAATACTAAAATTTCTAAAACACGAAGAGAATGTAAAGCTATGCTAACGTATCGTAAGCTTAATATTTGCTGAAGGCCTGCTACGATTTGTTGGGATTAAGACTCTGATGGTCCCCAATTATAGCAAAGAAGTAGCAAAATAAAACATAGAGCAGTATGTGCATATTTAAAAGGAGAAGTGGAAAAACGGTGGGTGGGGTGGGGAGGGGAGGGGGGATAGTGAAAGGGAAAAAAGGAAGAGAATGTATTGAGTGATATAAGTCTAATTAAGGTTCAGCTTTATCTCACTTGGAGGAGTTGTTTATGTTTAATCAGTGTTGACAGAGAACCAGAGGACATTTCTCACACATTTCGATAAAAAAGCAATGCATAACCCACAGTTTCAATATCTCCCTCACCTCAAGGACAGCCCACAGTATGTTATAGATAGAATCTTCCCTCTAACAGATGAGAATGGAGGACATTACAGTGAGCAAAAATAAAACATATTTTGGTATTTGGAGGTGGGGGATGGGACAATATTGTAAAGGTAATATGCAGGAGGAATACTTTTTTTGTGGCTTCATATGGAGAGTCGGGGTCTCCAACCTTGGCAACTTTAAGCCTGGCGGACTTCACCCAGAACCCCCTAGCCAGCAAAGCTGGCTGGGGAATTCTGGGAGTTGAAGTCCGCCAGGCTTAAAGTTGCTAAGGTTGGAAACCCCTGTGGTAGAGCCTAGCTGAGGTCATTTTGCAGAGCCACATCTCTGGCACACTGCTTTGAAAGATGCATCGGCCTGATCAAATTTCACTGGAATCGATACATTGGGGCAGAATCCACAATGGCTTCAGGCGGCACCAATACATTTTTGCTAGGAAGTCTGGGATTTGTCTGAAGAGTCAAAGAAGCAAGACAACCTGGGTTGAAAACTTTTATGAGCCAATAACTTAACGTGTGCTATTTGGGCATGGCTTTTAATTGGAGCAATTCCTGCTTCCGCCTGAAGGTTGAGGGAGGAACACAGTGAGGAACCAAGGCCAAATTCCTTAGGGAGCCTGATTGTACAGCTTCTAATGGTTCTAGAACTGTGATGGCGAATCTATGGCACACGTCCCAGAGGTGGCACGAAGTGCCCTCTCTGTGGGCACGAGAGCCGTCACCCCAGTTCAGCTCCTGCCAGCCAGCTGGTCTTCGGGTCTCTGCCACACATGCATGGGGGGCAGGGCATGTGCGGGGGGCTGCACTTACATACGTGGGTGCATGTAGGGGGTAAGACATGTGGAGGCCGCACACGCATGTGCAGGGGTAGAGTGCATGCGTGTGGCCTGTGCGCGTATTGCATTGGGGGGGTCGGGCGTGTGCATGCATATGCGCACATGCACGCATACTTTGGACACTCGGTCTGGAAAAGTTTAGCCATCACTGTTTTAGAATCTTATATGAACATATTTGGAAGCCTTAGGACAGCTATGATATTGTTTTGGCTTCGGATACTTTCGTCCATCAGGTATTGCCTCCTACCCTGTGAAAAACATCTTAATACGGTAACCGCACTTTTTCAATCTTTTGTTTTAAAGACTTAGAAGACTAATATTTGGCAAGGCTTGAAAGCCTTGCCAAACTTAAGGGCCTAACGATGGTGGATTATGTTCAGTGTGGGAGAATCTGGAATGTGCTTTTTGTTTCAGATAAAGAGTGCTAGGCAGATTTAAGGAACGTGTGCTGTCATCCAACTTGGCTAGATCATCTCATTATAGGCTTCTGCCCCTTTCTCCATAGCTGCTGTAATTGAATTAGCTTGTTTTTAGTCCTTTAAACGCCAAAGAATGTTGGAAGGAATTAATGCAGATGTGCACCAGATACTTTCTTTCCATCAGCAGGATAATTCTTGTCAGCAGAACAGACTGGACCAAATGTGGTGTTAGAGGAGAAACTGACAAGATAATGAGCCATAATTGGCCAGGGGCTATAGGGAAAAATTCCAGAAAAAAAAATATATCCCTACATCATGTACCTTCAGATCATATGCTCTGGCACAAATTATCTAACATAAATACACATATAAATTCCTGTAGTTAATTGTGGGAAGGGTTGGGGGCTAAAATAATCAGGGACTAACTACTTTGAAATAACGTATAGATCAGTGATGAAGTGCCGAAACTGGACCACGTGCCAGAGCGCCAGAATCCGGAACAGAGCAGCTGGCCAGTGTGCATGCGCACCGGCCAGCTGCTCTGTTTTGGGTTCCAGCGCGCACATGCGTGCCAGCCAGCTGGTCTGTGCGCGATGGCTATGCGCTCCAGCCATGCACGCACCGGAACCCAGAAGAGCAGCTGGTGATGGCGTGCATGCCCACAGAGAGGGCTCTGTGTGCCACCTTTGGCATGGGTTTGCCACCTTTGGCATGGGCTCTGTGTGCCACCCTTGTGCCATGGGTTTGCAATCATTGGTATAAGTGGTCCTTGATTTACTACCACAATTGGGACCAGAATTTCCATTGCTAAGCAAGGTGGTTGTCATGGGTGTTAAGTAAATTACTGCAGTTGTTAAGTGAGTCACTCAGTCATTGAGCAAATCTGGCTTTCCCATTGACTTTGCTTGTCAGAAGCCTTTTGGGAAAGTTGAAAATGGCAATCGTATAACCCCGGATGCTGCAACCATCATAACTCATGACCATTGTCAAGTTTCATCACATGACAGTTGTGTGAAGACTAGTCTAAGTCACTTTTTTCAGTGCTGTTGTAACTTTGAATGGTCACTAAATGAATGGTTGTAAGTTGAGGACTACCCGTATGAATACTTACTTTGTCGTGATAATACAGACCTAAAAACTGCTTGCATCCAGGGATGAAATTCCGATGGTTCTATACGGCTCGGGAGAACTGGTAGCACCAGCCATGGGAGGCTGCACCCACCCACCCACCCAGACGTCATCATGTCGCATTTTTAACCCTCTATGCATCTGCGGAAGAGGCGCGAGTGCTCACATTTGCGAACTAGTAGCGAAGGTAAATGAACTTCACCCCTGCTTGCATCCAAACAGTTGCATGGTACCATGTCTGTGATAATATCACCACGTTTTCCCACAGTGCGGTATTCTTTCCTGTCTCTAAAAGGCAGCATTGTGCCAGTTCAGTTGCTAAATTTCATGCTAAACTGGAGGTATGAGAAACAGAACATTAGTTCAGAGATTTTGTGTAAGGGTTCCTGAATGATCTCTTGTTTCAGGGGTGCCAGGATGCCCATGGATTAGCCCTAGAGCTGTTGATTGGTACAGTTTGAGTCAATACAACAGTGGCTGCAGCCAGTGGTGAAATCTTCCCCAGTTTGCCACCAGTTTGCTGCCTGCACATGCACGGTGCGTGCCAAACACATGCTGTGTGCTTGTGCATGCACAATGTGCATGAAAAGCATGCTGCACGTGCATGCACAGTGTGCACCAAATGCACGCTGCGTGCACACACATGCACAGAACGCGCCAAATGTGTGCTTCATGAGGAAAAAGGCTTGGGAAGGTAAGTAGAATAGCGAGGGGGGGGACAGCTGTGCCGCACAATTTAGATTCACTAGAAAGCTGGATTTCCTGCTTTCTAGCGATTTTAAATCATGCAGCACAGCTGATCGTTGGAAATATCGATTTGGAGGAACCAGTAGTTTTTATCACTATCGGTTTTCCCGAACCAGTGTGAACTGGTAGGATTTCACTGTTGGTTGCAGCCCCAGATCAGAGCTGGGTTTCTGCAGGTTCTGACCAGTTCTGGAGAACTGGTAGCAGAAATTTTGAGTAGTTCGGAGAACCGGTAGTAAAAATCCTGACTGGCCCTGCCCCCAACTATTTTCTGCCTCCCAAGTTCCAGCTGATCGGGAGGCAATGGGGATTTTTGCAGGGGTGGGAATGGAGATTTTACAGTATCCTTCTCCTGGAGTGGGGTGGGAATGGAGATTTTACAGTATCCTTCCCCTGCCATGCCCACCAAGCCACGCCCACCAAGCCATGCCACACCCACAGAACCAGTAGCAATTTTTTTTGAAACTCACCATTGTCCCAGATGGCTGGTAGGTGGCATCAGGGACCTTTCTACTTGACCATTCAAGTACTCTGGTGCTAAACAGAGTACTTTCTGCAATTATACTAGTGAAACTCTGAGTGGGAAGGGAGAATGCCACACTGCGTGACCTTGACTTGATTAAGTCAAAATTAAACATCTTTCTAAAAACACTTTAATGTAAGTGAGAAAGAGCCGGCTGAGTTTCAGCTAGGAGATGGAGATGGTATCTGACCTTTTCCAAGACTGTAAAACTGTGACCACTTAGCCTACATTGGCAGAGGAAACGAGGATATTTTCTCAGATCTAGGGGAATTATTTTGGAGAAAGGAAGCATCCGTCTTCAGTCTAAGAGAGATAGCATCATCCCATCTATCAAAATGTGACGGAGAGAGGGAACATGAGCTACGGGAAAATGTACTAGCCCTTCTGAGAGCAAGGGATGGGGCGGGGGGGAGCCTATCGGCTTGTATATCTCTTGCATTATGTGGAGGTAGAAAGGAAATCGATAGAGCTGTCATGCCATTAATGCATTTAGTATTGCAAACTCTCCAATCATGGCAATTGCCAGATGGATGTTTCAAAAAAAATTTTTTTAAAAAAAGGTGAAGGAGATAAGCACCTGACACGTTGTAAGGAAGTCAGGAAAAAGAGCAACTCTTGGGGAAAATAGAGCTAATAAATCACAGTGACCTGAGCAAAATCTAGAACAGGTTACTGATGGAAAAGTCCCTTTAAATAAATAATCATTAAAAAGGTGAAACAGCTCCACATGAACCAGGTTAAAGGGACATTTGTGTAATCATCTTTCAGGGAGAGAGTTCTATTTTACAACAAGGACAATGAAGAAGGAGGGGCAATTCTGATCTGGGCAGTTTATACCTGTCTTCCATTCTGTTCTTAAGAAGTATAGGTTAGTCCAGGATGGGCATAATATAAAACTATGAATTGCTAATGCCATCTTGTCTCATCAGAAAGACTGCGCGATCAAATCAAACCTATCAAATCAAGATTGGTGTCTTAAGTTTCAGGTTGTGTGCCTATTCCCTCCTCTTCATCCACTCACTACTTTATGCTTTTAGTGTTTTTGTTTCCTTCTTAACTTTTTTATTGTCTCTTTTGAAATGTATGTAAATATGGTTTATCTCTATGTGTCTGTTGATGGCTAATTTGTCTGAATGCCAAATTGCCAAAATTCCCTAGCATTTTTACACCAAACTAGGGAATTCCTGGAAGATTTCCATTCAGACCAGAACACATATTCTCCAGCAATCAGATAAGCAGGGATTAACACCAAACAAACAATCAAGTAGAAAACAAGACCCTAATCAAAGTTTTTGCTTTGCTTTGTCTCAGTTTTGTTTTACTTTATTTTTATGGGATTGCATGCTTCTCAATAGAGAATAAACAGGATGAGATGAACATCCTGGTATTGTTACTATACAGCATCAGACACATCAGGTCAAGGTAATTAAAACAGTGCCCATACATTCAAAAAGTAATTACTGGAGCATCACTGCAATCTTCAAGGTGAGAAGATTTAAAAGACCTTTTAAAAAAATAAATGGTGGCTGGTTTAAAAGAAAGTCTTCTCTCTCTTGGCATAAAGCCTGATAAGTAAACAAGGATTGTTTATAAGCAAGTCATATGAATGATCACTGTTGGCCACCAAAATTTCAAAAGGACAATTGAATGCACACTTAAGTAGAGACAAACCATTTCAGAGGCTTCATAGGACAAGGCACAGAACTTGCAGATACTAAAAAATCAATAGGTATAATCATCTTCCCCCATTCAGAATGGGAACCAACTCTGGGATAAGAAGAGTCTGTCTCCCATAGAAAAATAGTTGTGTCAGAAAAACACTTTTACATGACAATGCTGATCAGAATTTGGTTGGAGAAAGAAAAGCAGATGAGCTGGCTAACTTTAAAGGAATCATAATGGAAGATGATGAATAATGGCCAGCTTCTGATAACAAGAGACTAATTGCTGTGTGACT